>NW_027528346.1:0-574 GCF_008692635.1 Crocuta crocuta
AAAATTCACACGGGAAGAGAGAAAATCTGAACAGACCCATAACCACTGAAGAAATTGAACCAGTTGTCAAAAATGTCCCAACAAATAAGAGCTCTGGGCCATATGGCTTACCTGGGAGAACTCTACCACATATTTAAATTAGAGTTCATACCCATTCTTCTCAAGCTATTCCAAAAAATATAAATGGAAGGAAAACTTCCAGACTCATTTTATGAAGCCAGCATCACTCTGATTCCCAAGCAAAACAGAGATCCAGGAAAGAAAGAGAACTACAGGCCAGTATCCTTGAGGAATACAGATGCAAAAATCCTCAACAAGATACTTGCAAATNAACAGCACATAAAAAGAATCATCCACCAAGATCAAGTGGGATTCATTCCTGGGCTACAGGGCTGGTTCAATATTCGCAAATCAATCAATGTGATACATCACATCAAAAAAAGAAAAAATAAAAACCATACGATCCTGTCGATAGATGCAGAAAAAGCATTTGGCAAAATACAGCATCCCTTCTTAATAAAGACTATAAAGAAAGTCGGGATAGAAGGAACCTACTTAAACACCATAAAAGCCA
>NW_027528347.1:0-776 GCF_008692635.1 Crocuta crocuta
AAGCAGGAAAGAGTATCCAATGGAAAAAAGACAGCCTCTTAAACAAATGGTGCTGGGAGAACTGGACAACATGAAGAAGAATGAAACTAGATCATTATCTCACACTATACACAAAACCAAACTCCAAATGGATAAAGGACCTGAACGTGAGGCAGGAAACCATCAAAACCCTAGAGGAGAAATCAGGAAACAACCTCCTTGACCTCAAACACAGCAATTTCTTACTTGACACATCCCCAAAAGCAAAAGAATCAAGAGCAAAAATAAACTACTGGGACCNAAAAATAAACTACTGGGACCTCATCAAGATTAAAAGCTTCTGCACGGCAAAGGAAACAATCCATAAAACTAATAGGCAACCAACGGAATGGGAAAAGATAGTTGCAAATGACATATTAGATAAAGGGCTAGTATCCAAAATCTATAAGGAACTCACCCAACTCCACACCTGAAAAACAAACAATCCAGTGAAGAAACGGGAAGAAGACATGAACAGACACTTCTCCAAAGAGGACATCCAGATGGCCAACAGACACATGAAATGATGCTCAGCATACCTCCTCATCAGGGAAATACACATCAAAACCACACTGAGATATCACCTCACGCCAGTCAGAGTGGCTAAAACGAGCAAATCAGAGGACTCTAGATGCTGGTGAGGATGTGGAGAAACAGGCACCCTCCTACACTGTTGGTGGGAATGTAAGCTGGTGCCACGCTTCTGGAAAATTGTGTGGAGGTTCCTCAAAAAATTAACAAGAGAACTCCCCTAGGAC
>NW_027528348.1:0-223597 GCF_008692635.1 Crocuta crocuta
TGGGTAGGATGTTTTGTTGGTATTGGTTGTTTTTAATTTAGACTCCACTTGTAAACCTGAATCGCTCATCATGCGATCCGTGCATTCGCATAACCAGGTCAGGCCAAGGAATCACCTGGACCCTGTTGTACCATACCCATTTCTCATGCCAGGGAAAGGTCCAAGGGACATNAGCAAAAATATCACCTCAATGACAAATACATATGTGAGGAAAATGGTTTCTGTGCCTATACATCTGAGTTTCTCTGTCCTAGTTGGAGCTGTGTTTCATGGGCCACTTGGAAAAAAAAAAAAAAGGATGCAACAGCTCTCAAACGGGGGGGGGCTGCTAGATTAGATTGTCAAACACAAGCATCCANAACTGCTGCCTACAGATAGATGATGAAGGAAAAGTCATAGAGGAGATCACAGATCGAATGAGAAAAGTTGCTCATGTCCCAGTCCAAACCTGGAATGGTTGGAACCCCGGAGAGTTATTTGGAGGATGGTTTTCATCTTTCGGGGGATTCAAAACCCTCATAGGTCTTGTCCTCCTAATTCTGGGAGGATGTTTGACCGTACCCTGCTTGGCTCCCTTGATTATACGATCGGTATCCAGTCTCATTGAGACTATAGTTGAGAGAAAAACGGCTGCTCATGTAATGATGTTACGGAAATATAAACCCCTAAGCCAGGATGATGCTCTTTGACCCAAAATAGAGGGGTCCGAGCATCAAAGGGGGGAATGTGGTAGGAACTCCTCCCTAAGGAGAAAGGAAAAAAAATGAAGAAGAGAGGAGAGAAGACTTCAAGGTCACCTAGATATGGGTCCAGCTGCCTACATCCCCCATGTTCTTGTAAACTGAAACAACTTAATCAGACTGCATGTTTATGTGTATTACCATATATGGGAGACAAAGAAATAGAAAATGTATTAAAAAACCTATGCCATATGATGTGGGCCGCTCAGTTCTTTTGGGTACGAACCCAACTGAGAGGTGCCGGCAAAATAAAGTTGCTTCCTGGAAAGAAAAGCCTCGGTGTCACGACTCTCGGAGCGAGAATCCTGCAACATTGCAGGAATATCCTTTTACATTTCTCTTAGAGCTTCTATGCATGCATATTTACCTGCAATGACGGAGAATTGCTGAGTCAGATATGAAGGTTCTTGTAATTCTTACATCCTGATCAATCTTTTTAAATTTCCCTTTCTGGTGGGTGAATAATGGCTTCTCATTTTGCTTAATTTGCCTTTTGTAAGAGGAGGTTGGCCATTTGGAAATCTATTTAGGTTTTGGTTCTACTCCCATTTTTCTGTTGGTTTTTCTTTAATGTATTAGTACTAGTAGTTCTTTATATATCTTGTATTATAGACCCTTCATTTGTGTTGCAAGCCACCTACGATTTCGTTTTTTTGTTTTTTGTTTTTATATTTTTTATTTATTTCTAGGAGAGAGAGAGAGAGAGCGTGAGCAGGGGAGGGTCAGAGAGAGAGGGAGTCACAGACTGAAACAGGCTCCAGGCTCTGAGCTGGCAGTCAGCACAGAGCCCGACGCGGGGCTCGAACCCACGAACCGCGAGATCATGACCTAAGCGAAAGTCGGACGCTTAACCGACTAAGCCACACAGGCGCCCCTAGTAATTCGTTATTTTAACGTAGTCTTATTTTTCAGGCTTTTGTGTGCCTGTAGCTTTCTGTGCCCTGTTTAAAAAATCTTTGGAGGTGTGAAGATAGTCTCTTGTGTTCTTTTCCAGAAAGTTTGTTTTATATTTAGCTTTGTAGTCCATCCCGAATTCGTTTGTCAAGTATGGTGTGAATTGTTTTTGGGTGCTTTTTGTTTTGTGCCGGGAGCCGCACTGGCTTCACTGGATGACAGTCACAGTGAGGAAATGGCAGCGTTTGCACAGCTCCTGCCATGAGAAACGAAAACTGGTATCTCCTTCTGCTACTACTGGCTCATGTTGTGCTGGTATTGACCAGGCCTCACAATATTCCAGATCAGACCTATATTCCCCACACAGATGGCTCATAGGAAAAGTATATCCCTGCCTTTTCCAAAGAGACTTCAGGTGAAAGCACTGTGGATGATTGTCAAAAGGCTCTTTCTATGGGCCTTGCAGATCCTAGACTTACATAATAAAGAGGGCTTGAGTCTGGCCCTGAGACAAAGGGCCTAATTTAGAGTTAAGGACAGATATCCACCCCTACCCAATTGTTTCTGCTTGGAGCACTGGCCGCCCCCCCCCGCCCCCCCAAGGCATTTGTTATCAAGTAATTTGGAGTGACTTATTTTGGTCTTGAATATGCTGATTGCTCCCTGAGGTGGAACCTATTGAGGAACTTTTGTGATTATGGGAGCAAAGGTGTCTCCTGAAAGACCTGTTTGACCCCTGCTCACAGAGCAGTAACTTCACCCTTTTATGCTAAAAACTTTGGTAGGNCCAATTGCTTCTGCTTGGAGCACTGGCCGCCCCCCCCCGCCCCCCCAAGGCATTTGTTATCAAGTAATTTGGAGTGACTTATTTTGGTCTTGAATATGCTGATTGCTCCCTGAGGTGGAACCTATTGAGGAACTTTTGTGATTATGGGAGCAAAGGTGTCTCCTGAAAGACCTGTTTGACCCCTGCTCACAGAGCAGTAACTTCACCCTTTTATGCTAAAAAAGGGTGGCTAAAGATACCATCCTTCCCCATAAGATAAGCATCTAAATCCCCTACCTCAATCACTACTGATAAAGGTTATGCATGAGTCTTCTACAAATCTATGGTCTGGGAAATTCTCACATATCAAAGAAGTAAATCTTTAAAGACTCTTGAATGCTGAGAACAAACTGAGGACTGATGGATGTGGGGAGGGAGGGGGGAGATGGGCATGGAGGAGGGCACTTGGGATGAGCACTGGGTGTTATATGGAAACCAATTTGACAATAAACTATTTGTAAAAAAAAAAAAATCATTGTCTAAGGCAAATGTCATTTCTGTGCCGTCCGCCAAACAATTATAAAATAAAGTTGAGCACCAGTCAGAGCGGAGATGCCTGCCTGGTGACCAGAAAGACTCTCCGGCCTCTGTCATCCCTCCCTCGCCTACACCATCCATCCTTCAGGGACCCCTGGACCTGCCGGAGCCTGCCTCCGCTCCGACAGTTTTGCATTTCTACACCTAGTTTTGTACCATTTATTGGGGAAAAACCTCCTTTTCCTGCAGCTCTGCAGTACTCGGCACTTGACAGAAAGTCAGCAGTCCCTTCGAGTCTGTCTCTGTGTTAGAGTTCTTCACCTTTCTTCGTGTGTTGACTTAATGTAGCCTTAAGGTCCTTGAGATACAGTAAAACAAGTCCCCTTCCCTTTCCAACCTTGGTACTTAATCTTCTCTTAGCTGTTTATGGCCTTTTGCCTTTTTTATATAAATTTTGGAACCAGGTTGTTAAGTAACACCAAAAAAAAAAAGAAAGAAAGAAGGAAAGAAAGAAAGAAAGAAAGAAGGAAAGAAAGAAGGAAGGAAGGAAGGAAGGAAGGAAGAAGGAAGGAAGGAAGGAAAGAAAGAAAGAAAGAAAGAAAGAAAGAAAGGAAGGAAGGAAGGAAGAAAGAAAGAAGGAAGGAAAGAAAAACTTTGTCAGGCTTTTGATTGGGCATTGAAACTGTAGAATAATTTAGAGAAAATTAGTGCCCTTAAAATAATGTGTCTTCTATGAAATGGGCTACTCTTTGATTTATTTAGGTCTGTGTCATCTTTAATCTGTTTCATGTAAGTTTTTAAATTGGCCTTGCACATTTCATAAGTTTACTACAATGTATATTTTTCATGCCTTACAAAATTTTAGTTTTCAGTTGTCAGCATATAAAGAGTTTGGTTTTATATGTTGAAACTATACTCAACAACCTTTTCTAACTATTTATTGTAAGCGTGTGCTGTCACAATTGAGGAATAATGGCAGGTTTATCTCCCCCTTTCTAGTGGTTACACATTTTCTTACGCTGCACCGGTTAGGACACCCAGTACCACACTGCATAGAAAAGGTAACATTGGCATCTTGTCCCCAGTCTCACATGGGTAGTTTTTGATATTCCTCCCTATGCTGAGTTTTTATCATGAATGAATTTTATCAAACGGGTTTTTTTCATTCACTGGGATGATTCTGATTTTTCTCCTTTATTCTGTTAATATAGTGAATTACAGAGACTTTTTGCTCACTGTTAAACTAAATTTACATACTTGAAATAATGAACAATGTTTGATAGAATTTGCTGGTAAAACCATTTGGGCCTTGATTTTTCTTTGTGCAAAGGTTTTTAATTATAGATTTAGTTTACAGACCTAGGAATATTTGGTTTCTTACTTTCTTACATCCATTTTGTTCAGTTGTGTTTCTCAAGGAATTTGCCCATTTCATCTAAATTTTCAAAGAGATTAATGAAAACTTTTCCTCGTATCACTTAGTTTTTTAATGTTTGCAGATTCTATAGTGATGTCTATCCTTTTAATTCCTAACATTGATTTTCTTTTTTTGTCTTGTATTCCTATGGGTTTCTGCCTCTCTCTTTCCCTCATTACCTTGCTCATTTTCTTTGGCAGTTTTTAATCAATTTTGTTAGCTTCCCCTCCACCCCCATTCAAAGAGAATGGTTTATGGCTTTACTGACATTTTCTACAGTATGTTTACTTCATTAATTTGTGTCATTTTTTTTTTGTTTCCTTGAATGGGATGTGTTCTTTTAATGTGATTTCTTTTCCTATTATAGGAATTTAGACATTTGCTTCAAATATAGTTTAAGTTCCATTCTCACAAGTTTTGAACGGTCATTCAGTTTAATGTATATTTTAATTTCCGTTGCACGTTTTTTGAACAATGGGTTAGATGTACATTTCTTGATATTCAAATACGATTTGATTATTATCAGTTTCTACCTTAATTGCATTGTAGTCAGATACTTGACTGTAACCCTTTGAAAATGGTTGAAATTTGCTCTGTAGTCCAACATATGGTCAATATCGGTGTATGTATCTGAACCTTATTTGCTGAGGATGATGTGTTAAAATTGAAGGTTTTTGGGGCACCTGGGAGGCTCAGTTGGTTAAGTGTCTGACTCTTGGTTTCAATTCATGGGTTCCTGACCCACATGGGGTTCTGTGCCCCTCTCCCATGTTCTCTCGCTCCCTCTCTAATAAGTAAAAACATTTTTTTAAATTGCAGGCTATTAACAGATTTGCCTACTTGTTCTTGAACTGTCACTATTTTTTTCTTTGTGTTTTGAGCCCATATTATTAGATGTTATATACAATTGGAACTTTTATTGGTAGATTGAACCCTCAGGTTTTTGGAAAGATATTTTCAGTTAACACTTTTTGTTAAGAGTCTATTTTGTCTGATTGATAATAGTGTTAGATCTACTTCCTTAAGACGTTTGCATGTCTTTTTCATCCTCATGTGTCCTAGTTTGGATTGGTCAACATTGTTGTTTTTCATCAGCTACTTTTAAAGTTCTATGGGGGTGCCTGCGTGGCCCAGTCAGTTGAGCATCTGACTTCAGCTCAGGTCATGATCTCACAGTCCCTGCGTTGGGCTCTGTGCTGGGAGCTCAGAGCCTGGCGCTGCTTCAGATTCTGTCTCCATCTCTCTCAGCCCCTTCCCCACTCAACGCTTTGTCTTTCTCAAAAATAAATATTTAAAAAATTTTTTTAAGTTCTCAGTCACTTCTTAAAATATTGCTTCTCTTCCATTCTCTTCAATCACCTTCTGAGATTCAGACCCTGGTTATTTGGCTCACGCTCTCCTTTTGTTTCCCCATTCTGTGTATGATCTCCTTAAATTCTGTCCTCACAGCTAATCCGATGTTAAACTCATTAATTGATTTCATTTCACTTACTCAATTTTTCAGTTCTAGAATTTATCCCCCGTCATGTTTCTTTTTATGGTTTACAGCTCACCGACATTTTTAATCTCTTATTTAACTTAGCAAGCATAGTTCTTGTAAGCTGTCTCTAACAAATCCACTGTCTAGAGAGTTCTGTGGGTCTTGTTTCTATTGGGTGTGGGTTTTTCTCCCTGCCAGTTGTTCATGTGCTCTAAATCTCCTAATGTGCAGGGGTTATGTGTTCTAGGCCTACGTAAGAACTTGTATGAGGAAGTTCAGGCCTAGGATATTTTCCTTTCTGTAGAGGATTTTGTTTCTTCTAGGTGCCTAGGAAACTAGCATGTCAGAATCACCTTAATCCAATTTAAGGGATAACAGACAAAGGTAAGGTTGGCTCATTATTCCTAGACTGAAACTCTTCAAGGATCTCAGCTGTGCAGATTTCAGTATCCATATTTATCCTCCTAGCTCTACAAAGTTACTAAAATTGCTATTTGGTCTCTTCCAATTTCCAGCTGAAAATGCCTCAAATGCCAAGATTCTTGCTCAGGATTTCCATCTTCTAGGGCTGGTGGTACCATCTTGCTTCTATGAAGTCTTAAAGCAGGTGTTATTTCTTGTCTAGCTTTTCTACTTGTCCTTAGCCAAGGAACTGGCCCAAACTCCCTAAGCCAACACTGTGAGAGGTAGAAATATTCACTTAGAAAATATGGGATTTTTTTGAGAATTATTTTTAAATTTTAAAAAGAACCTGGAAGCGTTTTGATTAGAATATCAAGTGTCTGCCTCAGTGAGAGCTGGAGATCAAATGGAACCAGAGTGATGAAGTCGACAACAGTGCATTCTCTTAGAACCTCAGCACACGATCTTAATTATTCAAACAAGTTAGATGAAATATTATCTGTTCTTTGACAAAATTCGATTAACAAAAATCAGAGCTCAGGCCTATACCTACTGAAGAAAATGCATATTTTAAAGAGGTTTTTATGGCCTTGTTGACAAAATAATTACACTAGCAAACATAGAAGGCAAGCCTACCTTCTGTTATCATTTAGCTGTCATTCAGCTATATAGAATTTTAATTTTGGAATTCTCTATTCTGTTCTGTTGATTTGTGTTAGCCTCACACCAGCACCACACTGTCCTGAGTAACTTTTCAGTGAGTCTTGAAATCATGAGTGTGAGCCCTACACCTTTAGTTAGTGGCTTTTACCTTGGGACCATGAACATACTGGGCATTCTGGGCAGATGAGTATGTTATCATCACCTAACTTTAAATGGAAACACCTAGAATATGTAAATAACAAAAGAATGTGATTAGTTCTTAAGACTAGAAGAAATCCAAATGGCAGTATGAAAAGGAACATACTGTCAGGTTAGCTAAAATGTGTAAAATTGTTAGGATGTATAAAAACAGTGTCCTATAAAATTTACCCAAGGGATATAGAAATACTGATGCATAGGAGCACATGTACCCCAATGTTCATAGCAGCACTCTCCACAATAGCTAAAACATGGAAAGAGCCTAAGTGTCCATCAACGGACACTTGATCAATGGATCAAGAAGATGTGGTTTATCTATACAATGGAATACTACATGGCAATGAGAAAGAATGAAATCTGGCCATGTGTAGCAACATGGATGGACCTTGAGGGTGTTATGCTGAGCGAAATAAGTCAGGCAGAGAAGGACAAATACCATATGTTTGCACGTATAGGAGGATTGGGAGGAACTTAACGGAGGACCATGGGGGAGAAGAAGGGGGGAAATGGTGGGGGAAAGGGAGAGAGGTGAACCACGAGAGACTCTTGAATGCTGAGAACAAACTGAAGACTGATGGGTGTGGGGGGGAGATGGGAGATGGGCGTGGAGGAGGGCACTTGTGGGGATGAGCACTAGGTGTTACATGGAAACCAACTTGACAATAAACTATTTGTAAAAAAAACAAACAAAAAACAATGTCCTATATTGCTGGTCGTAACTTAAAACTGTTAAAAACCACTCTGGAGATATACATTCCCCATGTCCCAGTAATTCTACTGTCAAAAACATTTAAATTGATAGCAGTATGTTCATTATAAGGGAATGGTGTACAATGAAAAAGAAATGAACTACATTTATAAGGAATAATCAATGATTTTAAAAGACTATAGTCTTTAAATTTTTTTAGTGTTTATTTCTGAGAGAGCACATGAGCAGGCGAGGGGCAGAGAGATCAGGGGACAGAGAACCTGAAGCGAGTTCTGCACTGTGAATGCAAAGCCCGATATGGGCAAACTGTGAAAACATGACCTTAGCTGAAGTCAGATGCTCAACCTACTTTGCCACCCAGGCACCCCAGAAGACTTTGTTCTTTAAAAGGATTATGTAACATTTCACTTATATACAGTTGAAAAAAAAAACAAAAAACAAACCTAATACATAATGTTTAGGAATGTACAGGGTTAAAGCTCAAAGGCAATGCAGGATGTGATTACACACAAAGTTGGAATGGGTCAACTTTGTGGAAGTGAGAGGGGAGCAATAGCAGGTCTGTAATTATAAATGGGAAAGTAGAGTGGTTCTGGAGTGACGATCATGTTCTGTTTCTTGCACTGGATTGTGGGTAAGCATGTTGGCTTTAAAATAATTCAGCTCACTACACCATTTGATTTTGCATGATGATTGTGTTATATATGCTGTGCACAGAGAAAATGAGAACAGGCTGCAGACTAGGAAGCTCCAGGCCCTGATTCCTACATGGAAACAAAATAACTTTATAGGGGGTACCAGAAAACAGGCACTGGTGTAGCAACTGAACAAATGCCCAACCAAGACAACCTACCTACGGCACTTTCAAAGTTTCATGATGTTTTTATTCGCCCTTTCTCCATCCCCTCCACAGTGTGCCATGGTTAGGAAAAAGCAGCTTCCTAGCTCTCAGTGATCTTTCTCAAATAGCAGGGAACAGGGCAGATCTTATTTGCAACATTCTAATGTGTCTATGGCTGCCCGAAGACTGGTCTCGTTTTCATCTAACTTGACTCAGGGAAAAGTGGTAGATCTAAGGCTGGGGAAAGCTGCAGAAAGAGGGAGGGACTATTTCTAAAAGCTGCAGGGATACCACAGACATGGACGTGATGGGGCAAGAAATTATGGATTACAGGAATGAGAATATCTAAGGTCCTGAGAAGCAGGGAGAAAACTAGAAAATTAAGACCTATAAAAGCAGGTATGTATGAAGGGGGGATAAGAAGCAAGGCACGGCCCCAAGAAAGACATGCCCAGAACATACCTGAGAGCTCGGACACTGCAAGTTAGTGAAGGTCTTCCCTGGCACAGGGCCAGCGTGGAAGGGCTGGAAGAGATGGTTATTTTTTCAGATGCCTCATTTTCAGCTAAAGATCACAAGGCAAAGAAACAGAAAAACATGGCCTGCCTATTCACAGGAAGAAAATCATCTTTTATCCAACAGGCATTAGACATTAAAGACTTTAAACTGCCATAAATATGCTAAAATATTTTTAAGAAACTAACTAAAAACGTGAACAAAATTAGAGTATCAACTAAGATAGGAATTAATCTTTTTAGAAAAAGAATCATTCTGTGGCTGAAAAATGAAAAACTGGGGGCTTACCACTTAAAAGAATCGGGAAAACTGGTCAACTGAAGTTATTTGGTCCCAGGAGAACAAAAAATTTTGGAAATCTGAAAAGCACATATGGCCACCATTAAATGGATGAAAATACATCATGGGAGCCCCAGAAGGAAAATAAGGAAAGCTGCACCAAGATTTAAGAAACAGTGGCAGAGGGGCGCCTGGGTGTCTTAGTCAGTTGAGCGTCCGACTTTCGCTTAGGTCATGATCTCACGGTTCGTGGGTTCGGGCCCTGCGTCGGGCTCTGTGCTGACTGCCAGCTCAGAGCCTGGAGCCTATTTCAGAGTCTGTGTCTCCCTCTCTCTCTGACCCTCCCCTGCTCATGCTGTCTCTCTCTCTTTCCTAGAAATAAATAAAAATATTAAAAAAAAATAAAGAACAGTGGCAGAAAACTTCCCAAATTTGAGGAAAGATAGGACTACAAATGCAAGCAGCTCAGTGAACTCCCAAGTGTGTTAACCCAAAGGAACCCACAGACCACACTGAGACACATTATAATCAAACTGCTGAAAGCCAAAAAAGCAAAAAGAGCATTTTGAAAGTAGCAAGAGAAAAGTGATTTGTAACATAAAAGCAACTGGATTTCTCCTCAGAAACTTAGGTCAGAAGCAGTAGTGCTGAACGAAAGTAACTGTAAACCAAGAAACACTGTCACCACTGTCCTTCAAAAATGAAGAAATTACAAGACTTCCACATAACAAAAGCTGCTAGAGTTCATAACCACTACATTTGCCCTCCAAGAAATAGTCTTTTAGGTAGAATTAGAAGGCTTTAGACAATAACTCAAAATACATTGACAAATATGAAAAACAGTATTATAATTTTGGTTCATAAATTTGTTTTAATTCTACAGGATTTAAAATGCATAAAAATAATTATAAATCCATGTTAATGGGTGTATGTTTAAAGATGTAATTTGTGACATTAGTAACAGAAGGGTAAAACTAGAAGGGTAGAGTTTTTTATGTGGCTAAAGTTAAGTTGGTATTAATTTCAAATAGGTTGTTATAATTTTAGGATGTTCTCTGTAATCTCTCTGGTAACCACAAAGAAAACTAGAGAACATAAATAAAATGAGAATAAACATGTAGCAGTACAAAAAATTAAATACAAAGGAATATAGTGGAGGAAATGAGAAACAGGGATGCTGTTAAGATAGAGAAAACATAACAAAGTGGCAAAGTCCTTATCTATAATTTAAATAGATGACATTCCCAATCAAAGGCAAAAGCTGCCAGAATGGATTTTAAAACAGGATCCAACTATATGCTGTCTACAGGAGACTCACTTTAGATCTATGGACATATGCATTCAAAGTGAAAGGATAGGAAAAAATAGCTTATGCAGACAGTAATCAGAGAACAGGATTGGCTATATCAGACAAACTAAGTCAAAAATTTCCAAGACATAGGTTATTACAAATTGATAAAAGAATTACTCTAAGAAGATATAACTTATAAACATACAAGCACCAAATATCAGAACTCCAAAATATATGAAGCAAACATTTGCAGAATTGAAGGTAGAAATAGTCCTAGAGTAATAAGAGACTTCAGTACACCACTATCAATACTAAAACAACTATGCCAGATCAGTAAGGAAATAGAAAGACTTGAACAACCCTGTAAGGCCAACTGGACCTAACATACAGATCATTCTACCTAATAAGAGCAGAAAATTCATTTTTCTCAAATGTGCATGGAACATTCTCCAGGACAGATCAGGTGCAAAGTCACAAAACAGGTCAATAAATTTTAAGACAAACCATACAAAGTATCTTTTCCAATCATAATGCAATGAAACTAGAAATCAACATAAGGAAAACTGGGTAATCCACATATATGTGGAAATTAACACATTCTTAAATAGCAGGTCAAAGAAGAAATTACAAGAGAAATTAGAAATTTCCTGTCTCAAGACATGAAAATAAAAACATCAAAATAGGATGCTGTGAAAACAGTGCTAAAAGGAAATGTATAAGCTGTATGCATGTTTATAAAGATCAAATACCAACAATCTAACTTGGAAACTTAAGGAAACAACTAGCAGGAAATATTAAAGATTAGAGCCGAAATAACAGAACAGAAAAATACAGAAAAGTGAAATAAAAAATTAGTTCTTTGAGAAGATCAACAAAATTGAAGAATCATTAACAAGCCTAAGAAAAAGGCCTGTACAACGAATTTGTAGAAGTGAAAGGATTATAAGAGAATACTATGAACAATTATACATCAATAAATTGTCTAACCTAGATGAATTCTACATCAACAAATTGGGACAAATTCCTAGAAACATTACCTACCTAAGACTGAATCATGAAAAACAAAATATGAAGGTGATCTATGTCCAGAAAGAGATTGGATCAGAAATTAACCTCTTGAGAAAAGCTCAGGACCATATGACTTCACTGGTGAATTCTACCAAACATTTAAAGGATATTTAGCACCAATCCTCAAACTCTTCCAAAAACTGAAGAGGGAACACTTTTAACTCATTCTATGAGTCTAGCTAGCATCCTGATACCTAAGCTAGAAAAGGGTACTATGACAAGAAAATTATAGAATATTCCTTATGAATAATGGTGCAAAAAAATCCTCAGTAATTGCAAGTTCAATAAAATATTAACAAGACTATATATCATGAAAAAGTGTGATCCTCTGAATGTAAGTTTGGTTCAAAATATGAAATCAACATATTATACCACACATTAACAGAAAAAAGGGGGAAAACACATCATCTCAATAAGATGCAGAAAAAACATTGGAAGTTCAACAAATCTTTCATGATAAAAACACTCAACTATGAATAGAAGGAAGCTATCTCAACATAGTAAAGGCCACATATGAAAAAAACCACAGCAAACATTATGATGAAAGATTGGAAATTCTTCTTAAAAACCGGGATACCAGCTTTCACTTCCACTTATGTATTTGAAGTTCTATCCATAGCTATTAGGCAAGAAAAAATAAAATTCATCCAAATTGGAAAGGAAATAGTAAAATTGTTCACAGAAAATATGACTTTATATCTGGGAAACCCTAGATTCTGTGCAAAATTGTTAGAATAAATACAGCAAAATTGCAGGATGCAAAATCAACACATTAAAGTCTTATAAAGGCACATCTCAGAGACGCTGCAGTTTCAGCTCCAGACCACCACAACAAAGCAAGTATCTCAATAAAACAAATCAAATGAACTTCCTGGTTTCTCAGTACAGACAAAAGTTAACACTATGCTGTCTGTAGTTTAAGTGTAAAACAGTATTGTGCCTAAAAAACAAGGTACGTACCTTAACTAAAGACTTTTTGCTAAGGAAATGCTAACCATCTGAGCTTTGAGCAAGTACTGAAAGCTTTATTTTGCTGGCAGAAGGTCTTGAAGATTGGAGTGGCTGTGGCAATTTCTTAAAATACAACAATGACATTTGATGCACTGATTCTTTCATGAACAATTTTTCTGTAGCATCTACTGCTGTTTGATTTTATCCACAGTGGAACACTTCCAAACTGGGGGTCAATCTTCTTAAATCTTGCCATTGCTTTATCATCTAAGTTTATGCAATATTCTGAATCCTTTGTCATTTCAACAATTTTCAAAGCATCTGCACTAGAAGTAGATTCTACCTCATGAAACCATCCATGAGAGTGCTTGCTCATCTGTAAGAAGCAACTTTTTATCCATTAAAAATTTTTCATGAGATTACAGCAATCCAATCACATATTCAGGCCTCACTTCTAATTCTAGTCCTCTTGCTATTTCCACCACATCTGCAGTTGCTTCTACTGAAGTCTTGAATCCCTCAATGTCATCCATGAGGCATTCCCTCATCATATGAGGGAAATTAAGGCAAAAGAACATGATATAAAAATTAAGAGAACTCAGTGACTCACTAAAAAGGAGTAACATCTGAATCATAGGAGTCTCAGAAGATGAAGAGAGAGAAAAAGGGGTGGAAAGGTTATATGTGCAAATCATAGCAGAAAATTCTTCTAACCTGGGGAGAGACACAGACATCAAAATCTAGGAAGCACAGAGAACTCCCATTAGATTCAACAAAAACCAACCATCAACAAGGCATATAATAGCGAGATTCACAAAATACACAGACATGGAAAAAACTATGAAGGTAGCAAGAGGGAAAAAAAGTCCTTAACGTACAAGGGAAGATGGATAGGGTTTGCAGCAGACTATCCACAGAAACTTGGCAGGACAGAAAGGAGTGGCAGGATATATTCAATGTGCTGAATCGGAAAAATATGCAGCTAAGAATTCCTTACCCATCAAGGCTGTCATTCAAAACAGAAGGAAAAATAAAGACTTTTTCCCAAACAAAAACTAAAGAAGTTTGTGACCACTATACCAGCCCCGCAAGAAATTCTAAAGAGGACTCTCTGAGAGGAGAAAAGATGAAACAGAAGACCAAAAGCTACAAAGACTAGAAAGGAGCAAAGAATACCACCAGAAACTCCAACTCTTCAGGCAACACACTGGCAATAAATACATTATCTTTCAGTACAAACTCAAAATGTCAATGATCTAAATGCTCCAATCAAAAGAACAGAGTAACAGAATGGATAAGAACACAAGATCTGTCTATATACTGTTTTACAAGAGACCCATTTTAGGCCTAAAGACACCTTCACATTGAAAGTAAGAGGATGGAGAACCATCTATCATGCTAATGGTTGCCAAAAGAAAGCCAGAGGAGTCATAGTTATATCAGACAATCTAAACTGTAACATAAAGATTGTAACAAGAGATGAAGAAGGGCATTATATTATAATTAAGGGCTCTATCCAAGACTATCTAACAATTGTAAACATTGCTCCCAACATGGTGGCACCCAAATATATAAATCAGTTAATCCCAAACATACAGAAACTCATTGATAATAATAGCATAATAGTAAGGGACTTCAACATCCCACTTACAGCAGTGGACAGATCGTCTATCAGAAAATCAACAAGGAAACAATGTCTTTGAATGACCCACTAGACTGAATGGACTTAACAGATATATTCAGAACATTTCATCCTAAAGCAGTAGAATACGCATTCTTCTCAAGTGCACATGGAACATTCTCCAGAATAGATCATATACTGGGACACAAATCAGCCCTCAGCAAGTTCAAAAAGATCATACATGCATATTTTCAAACCACAACACTATGAAACTCGAAATCAACCACAAGAAAAAGTTTGGAAAGACAACAAATGCTTGGAGATTAAAGAACATCCTACTAAAGAGTGAATGAGTTAACCAAGAAATTAAAGAGGAAATTAAGAAGTACATGGAAGCCAATGAAAATAACACAACAGCCCAAAACGTCTGGGACACAGCAAAGGTGGTCACAAGAGGGAAGTATATAGCAATCCAGGCCTTCCTAAAAAAGGAAAAAAGGTCTTAGATATACAACCTAAGCTTATACTTTAAAGAGCTTAAAAAAGAACAGCAAATAAAACCTAAAAACAGAAGACAGAAATTATAATGTTTAGAGCAAAAATCAATGCTATTGAAATAAAATTAAAAAAAAGCATTAGAACAGATCAGTGAAACCAGGAGCTGGTTCTTTGAAAGAATTAACAAAATTGATAAACCCCTAGCCATTTTGATCAAAAGAAAAAGAACCTAAACAATGAAAGAGGAGCAATCACAACCAATACTGCAGATATAAGCAATTATATGCTAATAAATTGGGCAATCTGGAAGAAATGGAGAAATTCCTAGAAACATATAAACTACTAAAACTAAAACAGGAAGGGGTAGAGAATTTGAACAGACCTATAACCAGGAAAGAAATAGAATTTTCCAGGGAATCCTACCAAACATTTAAAGAAGAGTTAACTCATATTTAGAAGCTGTTCAAAAAATAGAAATGGAAGGAAAACTTCCAATCTCATTCTATGAGATCAGCATTACCTTGATCCCCAAACCAAAGACCCCACTAAAAAAGGAGAACTATAGACCAATTTCCCTGATGAACATGGATGCAGAATTTCTCAACAAGATACTAGCCAACTGGATCCAACAATGCATCTAAAGAATTATTCACCATGATCAACTGAGATTTACACCTGGGATGCAGGGCTAGTTCTGCAAATTAATCAGTGTGATAAATCACATTAATAAAAGAAAGGACAATAACCGTATGATCCTCTCAGTAGATGCAGAGAAAGCATTTGACAAAATACAGCATCCTTTCTTGATAAAAAGCCTCGAGGTAGGGAGAGAAGGATCATACCTCAAGATCATAAAACCCATACATAAAAGACCCACTGCTAATATCCTCAATGGAGAAAAACTGAGAGCTTCCCCGCTAAGGTCAGGAACATGACACCACTCTCACCACAGTTATTCAACATAGTATTGGAAGTCCTAGCTTCAGCAATTAGGCAACACAAATAAAAGGCATCCAGATCAGCAAGGAGAACGTCAAACTTTCACTCTTCACAGATGACATGATACTTTATATGGAAAACCCAAAAGATTCCATCAAAAAACTGCTAGAAATGATTCATGAATTCAGCAAAGTCCCAGGATATAAAATCAGTGCACAGAAATCGGTCGCATTTCTATATACCAATAATGAAGCAGCAAAAAGAGAAATCAAGGAGTTGATCCTATTTACATTGCATCAAAACCTATAAAATACCTAGGAATATACTGAACCAAAGAGGTGAAAAATGTATATATGGAAAACCACAGAAAGCTTATGAAGACCAAAAAATAAATAAAGGAAAAATATTCCATGAGCATGGATTGGAAGAATATTGTTAAAATGTTGATACTATCCAAAACAATATACATATTCAGTGCAATTCCTATCAAAATAATACCAGCATTCTTCACAGAGCTAGAACAAACAATCCTAAAATTTGTATGGAACCACAAAAAATCTTGAATAGCCAAAGCAATCCTGAAAAAGAAAACCAAAGCTGGAGGCATCACAATTCCAGACTTCAAGTTGTACTACAAAGCTGTAATCATCAAGACAATATGGTACTGGCACTAAAACAGAAGCTTAGATCAATGGAACAGGAATGGACCCATAAACGCATGGCCAACTAATCTTTGACAAAGCAGGAAAGAATATCCAATGGAATAAAGACAGTCTCTTCAGCAAATGGTGCTGGGAAAACTGAACAGTGACTTGCAGAAGAATGAACCTGGATCACTTTCTTATGCCATACGCAAAAATAAACTCAAAATGTATGAACGATCTAGATGTAAGACAGGAAGGCATCAAAATCCTAGAGGAGAAAGCAGGTAAAAACCTCTTTGACCTTGGCCACAGCAACTTCTTACTCAACACATCTCCAGAAGCAAGGGAAACAAAAGCAAAAACAAACTATTGGAGGGATCTCATCAAAATTAAAGCTTTTGCACGGTGAAGGAAACAATAAGCAAAACTAAAAGGCAACCAATGGAAAGGGAGAAGATACCTGCAAATGACATATCAGATAAAGGGCTAGTATCCAAAGTCTATAAAGAACTTAACAAACTCAACACCCAAAAACCAAGTAATCCAGTGAATAAATGGGCAAAAAAAGATATGAAGACACTTTTCTAAAGAAGACACCCAGATGGCTAACAGACACATGAAAATATCCTCAACATCACTCACCATCAGAGAAATACAAATCAAAACCACAATGAGATACTACTTCACACCAGTCAGAATGGCTAAAATTAACAACTCAGGCAACAACAGGTGCTGGCGAGGATAAGGACAAAGAGGAAGTCTTTTGCCCGGCTGGTGAGAATGCAAACTGGTGCAGCCACTCTGGAAAACAGTATGGAGGTTCCACAAAAAATTAAAAAGAGAACTAGCCTATGATTCAGCAATTGCACTACTAGGTATTTATCCAAAGGATACAGGTGTGCTGTTTCAAATGCGCACATGTACTCCAATGTTTATAGCAGCGCTATCGACAATATCCAAAGTATGGAAAGAGCCCAAATGTTCATCGACAGATAGTGGATAAAGATGTGATACATATATACAATGGAGTATTACTGGGCAATCAAAAAGAATGAAATCTTGCCATTTGCAACAACATGGAGAGAACTAGCGGGTATTATGCTAAGTGAAATTAGAGAAAGACAAATATCATATGGCTTCACTCATATGTGGAATTTAAGTTACAAAACAAATGAACAGAAAGGAAGGGAAGCAAAAATAATATAAAAACAGGCAGGAGAATAAACCATGAGAAACTCTTAAATATAGAGAACAAACTGAGGTTTGCTGGAGGGGCTGTGGGTAGAGTGATGGGCTAAATGGGAAAGGGCATTAAAGAGGACCCTTGCTGGCATGAGCACTGGGTGTTGTATGTAGGGGATAAATCACTGGATTCTATTCCTGAAATCATTATTGCACTGTATCCTAACTAACTTGGATGTAAACTTAATTTTTTTTAAATTAAGAAAAAAAAAGTACCAATACCACTCAATGGGAGAGTCTTTTCAATCCTAGAAAAACAGGATTTATCCATATGCTAAATAACGAAAGTGGACCCTTAACACCATATACAAAAAATAACTTAAAATGGATCAAAACCCTAAACATAAGAGCTAAAACTATAAAATTGAAAAATAAAAACCTGAGAAAAGCTCTATGAATAGATTTGTCAATGAGTTCTTGGATAGGACAATAAAAGAACAAGCTAAAAAGATAAATTGGACTTCATCAAAATTAAGTACTTTTGTACATCATACACCCTGTCAACAGAGTGAAAAGGCAACCTGCAGAATGGGAGAGGCATTACATATCTGATGAAATTATATATCTGATAATTCACTTCCAGAATATATATATATATATATATTTTAACGTTTTTCTTTTTTTTTTTTTAATGTTTTATTTATTTATTTCTAGGAGAGAGAGAGACAGCATGAACAGGGGAGGGTCAGAGAGAGAGGGAGTCACAGACTCTGAAACAGGCTCACAGGCTCNCTATATATATATTTTTTAATAAATATTTTTATTTCTAGGAGAGAGAGAGAGAGACAGTGTGAGCAGGGGAAGGTCAGAGAGAGAGGGAGATACAGACTCTGAAATAGGCTCCAGGCTCTGAGCTGGCAGTCAGCACAGAGCCCGACGCGGGGCTCGAACCCACGAACTGTGAGATCATGACCTAAGCGAAAGTCGGATGCTTAACCGACTAAGCCACCCAGGCGCCCCCAGAATATATATTTTTAAAAACTCCTACAACTCAACACATAAAACCCAGTTAGAAAGTGGGCAAAGGACTTAAAGACATTTCTCCAAAGAAGATCTACAAATGGCCGACAAAGATAGGAAGATGCTCAGCAACAGCATCCCTCATCAGGGATCCACAATGAGATGGGACTTTAGGATGATTATTATATAACAGAAAAAACAAGCATCGGGGAGGATGTGGGGAAATTCACACCCTTATGCATTGCTGATAGGGTGGTAAAATGGTGCAGTCACTGTGGCAAGCAATATGACAGGCGCTCAGAAATTAAACATGGAATTGTTGTATGATATAGTACTTGTACTTCTGGGTGTGTATATCCCCAAAAGAATCCAAAAGCAGGTACTCAGATACCTGCATCCCATGTTCATAGTAGCATTATTCACAATAGCCAGAAGATGTAAACAACCCAAATGTTCGTGGATCGGTAAACAGATGAACAAGATATGGTATATATACATACAATGGATTATTATTCAGCCTTAAAAAGAAATTCTGATGAACTTGGAACACATTATGCCAAGTAAAATAAGCCGGACACAAAAGGACACGTATACAATGATGCCACTTATATGAGGTGCTTACAGTCATCCAATTCATAAATACAAAACAGAGCGGATGATTGCTAAGGGCTGCAGAGATGGAGGGTAAGAATGCAGGGTCATTGTCTGGTACATACAGAGAATCAATCTGGGGAGACAGAAACTATGGAGATAGATGGTTGTGCTAGTTACACAATAATGTGAATGTACTGAATGCCATTGACCTGTATAATTAAAAACTGCTAACATGGTAAATTTTATGTTATGTATATATTTTGCCACAATAAAAGAATGAATAAAACAAAATGTAAATTCAGCAAAAAAAGAATAGGAGGGTGAACAAAAAGGGCAACTCAACACAGACTGGCCCATAAACAAAATGTTAGCTCAAATGGACAAAACCAAGCATGCTCTTTATAAAATGCATAGAATGTGCGGTGGTTTAAAAACTGCACAAACATATAAATAATAATAGTAATAAAAACCACAATTAGTCCAAGACTCAGGACAGTGGTGTTACCTCTACGGTCAAGGAGGCGGATACAATTTGTAGGGACACAAAATGTGTCCTTTTAAGGTAAGCAATGGAAACATGAGTGTTTATTCTTGGAATTGTAACACATTTTATATAAATCTGCTGTATATATTTCACAATTTTTTATATTTTTAATTTAAAAAAATTTAATGTTTATTTTTGAGAGAGAGACAGAGTGTGAGCGTGGGAGGGGGAGAGAGAGAGGGGGACACGGAATCCGAAGCAGGCTCCAGGCTCTGAGCTGTCAGCACAGAGCCCGACACAAGGCCCGAACCCATAAGCCATGAGATCATGACCTGAGTCAAATCCGGACGCTTAACTGACTAAGCCACCTGGGTGCACCTATATTTCACAATTTTGTAAAAACCACAAACCGAGGGGCACCTGGGCAGCTCAGCTGGCTAAGTGTCCAACTCTTAGTTTCAGCTCAGGTCATGATCTCACAGTTTTATGAGTTCAAGCCCCACGATTCTCTCTCTCTCCTGTGCCTCCCCAACTTACACCATCTCAGTCTCAAAATAAATAAACCTTAAAAAAAAAAAAAAATGCAAACTGAACCCTCTCCCACCAAAACCAGAAAAGTGAACTCTGTCCATGTTTTACTTCCCAGATAGACTTTAGAGTAATGGAAGACTGAAAAATCTAAAGCACACCATAGTGATTATTTTTCAATCTTCTCACTGAGGATTTTTTCCCCCTTAAAATAGCATCTATTCTGTGTTCCTTCTCATAAATAAAATGGTTCCAGATTTAAGGCTGTGAACCTGAACAGGCCTACATTAAGACCTTGGCTGGTTCTAACTGCTCACAACACAGAACATTTACTAGATAGGAGTTAAATGTTCTTACGAACTTGTCAGAACATTCTCATAAATGATGTTTATCTGGTAGATTTTTAAAATGTGTTTAAAACACTGTTTTGCTAGAAATACAATTGCTGTTCACACCAAATTAGCAGTATCTAACCAATAAAATTCGAGCTCAGTCAGAGCCAATTCCAACTGAAATTCTGGATCCCTAAAAATAAAATACAGACACACAGGCAGGTACAGTACTTAATCGAAATATATTTGTCTAATATCTACAAAGTGAACAATGGGTCTTCAGAAAGCAGACAAAAGGCACAAAATTAGTATTACTACAGAGAAGCAGTCATGCTACTGGGTTTTATAAATATTCTGAGTGGCACAGTAAAAAATAAATTAAGCACTGAGCAAAAATCAAATACTTCATTTTCCTTGCTGTATATTCTAGTCATGTTGTGACCTCCTTTGTAAAGGCGAGGACTGAAATTCAGCTGAGACCATGGATCACTTATGTAGTCTTTCTGTGTGTTATTTAATCACAGTGGTTGTCCTGCAGAGTTTAGGTCAAACAAGAGAGGCGCACTTAAAAAAAATCCACAGGGTATTCTTTTCTTTTTCCCCTAACTAAATATAAAATTGAGGCTGTGGTGGTACAGTTCTGGATATGCATGCGTGTATTTAACTTCTAAAGCCCTTTTTCATCACAAAAGTAGTGAAGTCTTCATATGACTTGTTTCCTACTGTAAAAGAAGCAGCTTCTGAAAAATGTAGAACTAATACTTTGAGCATAAGACCTTGTCAGAGACTTGGGGAAGTAGATGGAACGTTCCAAGGTGGGCCCGGTTCTCCCGAAGGTGCTCCATCTTGGAAGGCTCTGATATAAACCTTTAACAGCTTCTTGCCCACTCACCATTCAACAGGGAATAGCAGTTTATCTTTCTTGAGTAAGGACAAACGAAACGCTGAAGTGGGGAGGGAGGTGGGAATCACAACAATAATCGTGAAGTGACAGCCACCTACACTTCTACCAGGAATGAGCCACTTTCTGCTATATGGACATCAACTGTGCCTTGCCAGCTCACCTTTGGTTTGACAGGAGTTGCCTACACCAGAGTATTTCTGTGAGTGCAAAACATTTTTGGCAAAGTGAAAAATAGAAAACTTCAAACCTCATTGATAAAAAGGAGCTCATGATTACCCACTTAAATCTTGGTTAAGTGCAGTATTTACATGTGTGATAATACCCAGCAGACATGTGTATCTAGTGCATGTGTGTGAAAAGTGCACTGAGAGCTCACACACAGACTGTGTACACACACATGCCCCAAATGGCTCTTGAATAAATTCAATCCAATAGTCGTAGTTTGGTGGTGCATTTTTCACAGTATATAATTTCTCTCTCAGGTACCATTTCTTGAATGATAACAAGAGGCCTTGGCGAATACCAGCAGAACCATGATACTGTACCACTTTAATTCCTACAAAAAACAGGGCTATTTCTGAAAGGTCTGCACCTCCAGCCCATCACTGTGCCTTCCAAAGAGGATTGAAGTATACCCAGCCGTCACCCTGTAAGAGAAAGGAGGAGACATTTTATGAAGACCTCTCAGCCAGGCAAGGGGAACAGCAGAGGTGGCTTGCAGCCTCTGCTCGGTCAGACGCCAAGTCCCACACACAGCTCCATCAGCATCTGTTCAGGACCGCCACTAACATGGGTGTGCGCACCTTGTTCTGGGAGCTCACGACCACACCATGCCGGTGGCCTCACTACCCTCCTCAGCCCAGCTGCTTTGTGGAGATAAGATCTTTACATTTTGGCATGTCAGGAGGGAAACCCAAAAAATAACCAAAATAACTAAAGAAGGGGGGCTTTGTTCGTTTACGTCATATAAGATTAGTTGGCCAAAAAAACCCCTTTGAAATAGTGGGACAGGACAGAAAAAGGGGGTGGTTCAATGAACGGGCACGAGAGAAAAGGCAAGGCCTGCCTACAAGGAATTTTCCCAAACCAGTGATTTACAGCCCAGCAGCCTGGAGGGCATGCCCAGCCATGGCCCCCTGCAGCAGGAGCCAGTCACAAATCCACACACATGAGAAATGACACCAACCATCAGAAAAGGCAAGAGTCAAAATGGTATACACAATCTGGGGCCTGACTAGCAGGGGATGTGCTGAATAGTAACAATTCTGGTACTGGGATGATTTTTATTCTTTACATATCCTCAAGCCTTCTGTTAGGAACATGCTGGTTTTTCTTTTTCTTTTCTTTTTTTTTTTTTTAATATTTTTATTTATTTCTAGGAGAGAGAGAAACAGCGTGAGCAGGGGAGGGTCAGAGAGAGGGGGAGACACAGACTCTGAAATAGGCTCCAGGCTCTGAGCTGGCAGTCAGCACAGAGCCCGACGCAGGGCTCAAACCCACGAACCGCGAGATCATGACCTAAGTGAAAGTCGGACGCTTAACCGACTAAGCCACCCAGGCTTCCCATGCTGGTTTTTCTTAAACCCAGGAAAAAGAGCTGTGTTGTTGTTGTTGCCTTTTGGGTTTTTTTTGGGTTTGCTTTTGTTTTTGTTTTCTGTCCAACTTTTCACAGAAGCCGGGCAAACTGGTGGTCTCAAAGAGACCGTATCCACAGCACAGAAGGGTCCTTGAAGGATTTTGTAAGGGTTAATTTCATGTGTTAACCTGATTGGCCATGGTGCCCAGATGGAACATTCTCTGAGTGTGTCCACGAAGGTTTCTGGAGGACATAAGCACTCAGCAAAGTTGATTTCCCTCCCTAGAGTGGATACACATTATCCAAGCCATTGAGGGCCTGAAAACAAAAAAGGTAGAGGTGGGAGGAACTGACCCTCCTCTTTTCGTTCTGCCTCCCTTCTTGAGTTGGGACTGCTCATCTTCTGCCTTTGCACAGGCGTTTATACCACTGGCTCCCCTCTTGGTTCCCAGGCCTTTGGGCTTGGACTGAATTATACCCACTGGTTTTCCCAGGGTCTTCATTCGGCCTGCCAACCCTGACGCTTGTCAGCCTCCATAATCTCAGGAGCCAATTCCTCATAATAACTCTCCACATATTTACATCTCCCAATGGTTCTGTTCCTGTTGTTTCTCTGGAGAACAAATTCACCTCACGTAGGCAAGGCCTCCAGACATAGTTCCCACTCAGGCTATAAGGGCAGTCCGCTCAAGCAGGCTTCCCGTCTGAACTGGAATCCAACCTCGAAGTCTCTGTTCACCCACAGCCCCAGTTCCTGCCTGTGGGGAGAACAGCAGCTGCTTCTGTTCCAGAGGGGAAGCCCACCTCAAAGTCATTAACACCCCCAGCAGCCCTCCTGCTACACAGAGTAACCCTTCCTTGTGGTGCAAGTCAGACAGTAGCAGTACCTGGGCCAAAGAAAGCCTAGATGTATCTCCATTGGCAATCAGGGTTTAAACTTAAGATTCCTTGATACCACGTGGATCTCAGATTTGTCAGAAAAATTCAGATTTCTGGCTTCTGGGGAAGAATTGGACAGTCTGTGACTGCCTGGAGGTTAAATGGCATCCATTCCATTTATGGACTCGCGTCTGCACCAGTCCTCACGGGGGTTTCCCTCCATGATGCTGCCAGGCTCCCGAGGGCCTGCGTTATGTGGCTCCTACAGCACAATTCTGTTCTCAGAATGCTTCCCAACTGCTCCACAAACAACTTCAAAAGCATAAGAGCCTCCACTGGGCACGTGATACCTTGCCCTCTTGCCCGGTGGATGGGCAGACGGTGGAGATGACTGCCTTCTAGTGTCCTTTCTCCAGGTGACAGCGGCAGCTCACGCCAGCCTTTCTGAGCACACCCGTCCCATCTGGCCCATGGGAGGCAGAGCTCCAAGAAGGTGCTTGTTCTCAGTCATGCAGGTTCCAGTCCCTGAGCTCTGCAGACGGGCTGTGAGCTGCTTCATGGCTAATTTGTCACCAAGGATAAAGTAGCAGGGGCTGTGTTTTTGGTTCTGTCTCTCTTTTTGTTAAACAGACAGCATCCAGATCTGCAGTGCCATCCATTCCTTGGCGCCTCGCCCCCTGCCGGGCTGATGGCCTATTCTGATGCAAGATGTCAGAGGGAAGTGTCAGGTGCTTGGTTCTGCCCACAGGACAGCCCGGCCCGAAGCAGGATCTGGAGCCAAGCTGCCCCAGACCTTCCCAGGACCCTCCCCACTCATCCGAACTGCTGNCTCCTTTTGTTAAACAGACAGCATCCAGATCTGCAGTGCCATCCATTCCTTGGCGCCTCGCCCCCTGCCGGGCTGATGGCCTATTCTGATGCAAGATGTCAGAGGGAAGTGTCAGGTGCTTGGTTCTGCCCACAGGACAGCCCGGCCCGAAGCAGGATCTGGAGCCAAGCTGCCCCAGACCTTCCCAGGACCCTCCCCACTCATCCGAACTGCTGCGTTTGCAAGACGAACCCAGCCACCCCTCACCTGGGACAGGTCCCCAAACACAGGTGGCAAAGTTACCTCCTGGATAAAATACTTGGGCCGCCATGGTGTGTGCAGGTTCTCCCGCTTCCGTTCCTCCACCCGCTGCTTCTCCTCCAGGCGCCGCTTCTGCTCGGTGGCAGCGTCAATGTCCCCCAGCCGTAGGTATCTGGTCACCTCCTGCCAGAGGTTCCTGGGGATGCATGGAGGACAGGAGGTGGTCAGGCAGGGACCAGGACAGGTCTCAGCAGGGGGGCCAGGGCTGCGGGGGGGGGGTGTCAGGGGGAGGGCATCTGGGCAGGTCATCTGTTGGGGTAGTTCATTCCAGGTACCTCAAAGACCCCTAGAGCCAGGATTTGAACCCAGGGCCAACAGGCCCCAAGCTTCCCCTCTACTCTTGTCCTGAGCGCATGCCTTTCTCAGGGCTCTCTGAGTGTCTAAGAATCGAATCTGGTAATAATAGGAAGAACCGGCATTACCACCGCTGCTACTACAAACAGCAATAGTAACTGCATTTGCATTGCATTTATCATATTTCTAACATCTTACATATATATTAGCTCATTTAACCATCACAACGTATAGATACTCTGTTACCATCCCCATTTTAATGAGAAAAATAAGATCCATCTAAGGTGATGTGTCCAAAGTCAGCATGCTGGTACATATGTACGACGTCCGCTCATCCACAGGGGATTCTATTGTCAGGAGTCAGAGACGGGGCCGAGTGGAGGTGTGTTTATGTGGTGGGATCTATCATCTCCCCCGTGTCTACACAGAAAATTACTTCTGTGCCTCATTCACTCACTCATTCATTCATTCATTGCAGAAGGCAGCCGAGACAGGCTCCTGATGTACAGCTTCCCTGCCCTCAGGAACGTCCAAGCACTACCTGATTCCTACTCCATTCTAGAGGGTGACAAGAGGGACCGAGGCAAAGAAAGACACCATCGCCCATGCACTTCCTCATGTAAACGCATCAGGGCAACTGGAATTGTGTGCAAAAGGAACCATCATCACTCTCAGCAGAGGATTCCCTCCCTGACTTGGGGGGGATGACGCCGCTGCGGCCAGGAGCGTCATCTAATTTGATCCAGGGCTGGAGAGCGCTCCTGCGCAGGGCAGCCCTGCCCTGCCCATGAGGGGCCTCAAAGGACCCTGGAAGCCTGGAGGGTCAGATGATTAAGCCGAGAAAGGGGCACACAGGGCTGCCAGCAAAGTGGGGACAACGAAGCCCCTGCTGAGGGGGATCAAAATCAGGCAACTGACGAGGGTTAAGCTCAGCCTGCCCACCGGACCTGCCCTGAGCCCTGCCATACAGAGTCCCAAGCGGAATAATGCTCTGACTCCCATTTTACAGCAGGAGAAACTTCCAGAACTGGGCTAAAAAGCTATGCCCAATTGACCAAGACGGTGAGGTGAGGTGAGGAAACAGTGAGGGGAGGGCGCCGGGTCAAATCACGGGCTTGTCATCACACATACCCTCAACACACATCTAGTGCTCAGGGAGAGGCTGGGCACAAGGGCCTCCTGAGGCAGGCCCTCCCAGGAGGAGGCTCATCATAAGCTGGTGGTCCCAAATTCAGAGGGCAGATACCTCCAAAAGAGGTCAGCAAACATTTTCTATAAGGGGCCAGGTAGTAAACACGGTAGGCTTTGCAGACTGTACGGTCTTGATCACAGTTGCTTCGACGCCATACAAAGGTGGCCATAAACAACAGGTAAATTACCCATCGTGACCGTGGTCCCATACAACTTCCAAACAATCAGCCGTGGCCGGGATGTGGCCTGTGGGCCACAGTTTGCCAACCTCCTGGACTAAAACATAAAGATGGTATATCCTAAGAAGATTCCGCTTCTGCACCTGCATAAACATCACTTTAAGTGGCTGTAGTATCCATACCACGGACTAGACACACTAATTAGGTGGATATGCCATAATTTAACCGTTTTCCTACTGTTGGACAGTTAGGTGGAATCTTTTTTTTTTTTTACTGTTCATAGTTTTTGTTTTTTAATATCTAATTTTGAGGCACCTGGGTGGCTCAGTTGGTTAAGCATCTGACTCTGGTCATGATCACACAAATTGTGAGATCAAGCCCCGTGTCTGGCTCTGCACTGACAACGTGGAATCCGCTTGGGGTTCTTGCTCTGCCCCTCCCCTGCTTGCATTCTGTCTCAAAATAAAAAAATTTGAAACAAACAACTAAAAATTTAAAACAGCCTATTTTATATTTAAAACATTTTCTGAACTTAAGAATTTTCCTTCAGAATAGATTCTCAAGCACAGAATATAAAATTAAAGTGAATTCATGGATTTGAAGCCACTGACCCACGTAGCTACAGTGCACACATTCTTACTATGCACATAGGGCCCAGAGTGTCAATTTTATCACGTCCTTGCCATTCCGGACTTTTTTTTTTTTTTTAACAATGTTGCTAATATGGTGATAAAAATAAAGTATCTCACTGCTTCTATGCAGAGTTTTTTGAGGACTAGCAACTCCATATTTAACTCTGCAATCAAGCAACAGACCAGCTGAACTGACAAACTCTTTCAGGACTGGCATTTAAAGTCTACTGTAGGCGGGCACCCGGGTGCACCAGTCGGTTAAGCGTCCAATTCTTGATCTCGGATCAGGTTATGATCTCAGTTTGTGAGTTTGAGCCCCTTATCAGGCTCTGCGCTGATGGCGCGGGGCCTGCTTGGGATTCTGTCTCTCCTTCTCTCTGTCCCTCCCCTGCCTGTGCTCTCTCTCAAAATAAGTAATTAACTTCAAAAATTTTGTTTAAAGGCTGTCCCCACAACCCAACCCATATTTACATAATAACTAAACTGAAAGCTCCGAAGGGTCCATCCCTGAAACACANATTAAAGTGAATTCATGGATTTGAAGCCACTGACCCACGTAGCTACAGTGCACACATTCTTACTATGCACATAGGGCCCAGAGTGTCAATTTTATCACGTCCTTGCCATTCCGGACTTTTTTTTTTTTTTTAACAATGTTGCTAATATGGTGATAAAAATAAAGTATCTCACTGCTTCTATGCAGAGTTTTTTGAGGACTAGCAACTCCATATTTAACTCTGCAATCAAGCAACAGACCAGCTGAACTGACAAACTCTTTCAGGACTGGCATTTAAAGTCTACTGTAGGCGGGCACCCGGGTGCACCAGTCGGTTAAGCGTCCAATTCTTGATCTCGGATCAGGTTATGATCTCAGTTTGTGAGTTTGAGCCCCTTATCAGGCTCTGCGCTGATGGCGCGGGGCCTGCTTGGGATTCTGTCTCTCCTTCTCTCTGTCCCTCCCCTGCTTGTGCTCTCTCTCAAAATAAGTAATTAACTTAAAAAATTTTGTTTAAAGGCTGTCCCCACAACCCAACCCATATTTACATAATAACTAAACTGAAAGCTCCGAAGGGTCCATCCCTGAAACACACATAGTGGAAAATTCGAGCATCTAAGCAGGTGAGAACACCATTCCTGGCCCATTTCCATTAGCTGGGCTCTCAGAGGCTTCCTCTCTATCCCTTGGGTTAAGCTAAGGATGGTTACACTGGAAGTAAACACCCAAGCTGACTCCCACCTGGACTCCATGGGCCCCTGCTTCTCCAGGGGTCTGATCTTCTTGGGGTACACTGGCAGTGTGGTCGTGTCGATGACCCTGGTCTCCCCATTGTTGTACGTGAACTCCAAGGTGCCGTTCCATTCCCCGTGGGCTTTACAAACAATGGTGTTGGTGGGGTTGTGCTTCACCTCCGCTGTGACCCTGAATGAATGAATGAGTCACATGAATGTGTTTTGCAAGATCAACAAAACAGAGACTTGCTTCAGAAGGTGTACTCACATTTAGAGGATGGTTTTTTTATGGGGTTTTTTATGGAGAACGGATTGCTTTTTGCCATTCTGTTTAATGACTAGCTCTTACAAATGTGACCTAATATTGTTGATCAGAAAAAGAAAGCCATCGGCAGAAAAACGGGTGACACGTGAATGACGTCTGTATATCAGTGAAGAGAGATGCAGCAATGTTAATTTCTTACTTTTGATAAACAGACAAAAGTTACATGTTATTACTGGTGTGGGAATCACCCTGGACTCTTGGCATTGAGTGAACAGCATCTTACTCATAGCAGCGGCTCCGAGAGACCACCTTTTACAAGGGCCTTCGTAGGATCTGTGCCCCCCTGCCTTCCCCTGCCTGGCCTGACGGAGCTCCAGGCCTCCAACTCCGGGGGAAAGTACACCCCCACCTCCCTTTCCACCTTGAAGCTTGCTGCACAGAGTAATGCAATAGAAACGGGAAAGCAGTGGGCAGGAGCTAAAGCTTCTTTCTTGCTAATGGCCCAGCTCAGGTTGAACTTAGAGCTGTCAACACGGGCTAGGAAGCCTTCTCCCTGAGCCTGAGCAATGCCATGGCTGCGAGATGCTGAGGCAAAGACTTGTGGGTGGCATCAGGAATCTTCTGGCTGCACGTTCCGGAAGGGTGTGAGTAGTGCCCTGGCAATGTTTTAACAGCTGGCTCTCCAAAGGGAAAAAGACCTGATCTATGTAAGGCCTTTGCCATGCTCTGTGGTGCCCACCAGTCGGGCTACTGACATGGTCTGAGGGACCGTGGAGCTGTGGAGAAGCACATACAATCAGCTCTTGCAAGCCAGTGTGAGTGGCTCCAAAACAGCCACCAAAGGCATCCACTTTCCCAGGTGATACCCTGGCCTCCTCACATGAACCGTACAGAACACTTTCCAAGAAAAAGGGCGAAGACTAGAGCTTGCTTATATGATGCTCTATAACTGTGGCAATAAAAACATCTTCATGCTTCCCTCCAACAGCAGACTTTTCCTTCAATTTCTTAGCATCAGGTTCCCCAGCTTCTAAAAGAGGTAGTCCTGATCTAGAGGATACCAGATTCAGGATGTTTAACGAATCCAGCTTAACATGAAATGAGCTCTCAGGCAGTGTCTGAGCTCACAGACGGAACTACTTCAGAGCAGAGAAACAGACTGTGGCCCAGGGAAGGGAAAAGTCATTATTACAAATGGAAGCACTTCCTATTCTTCTAGTGCGTGTTGTGAATATATCGCCAAAGGATTTCACTCTAAGTGCAGACTGGGAAGGACTCAAAAATCCACCATATTGAGGGGTGAAAAGAAGAGCACCTCTTTTAAAAAATATCCGTGGGGGCGCCCGAGTGGCTCAAGTCAGTTGAATGGCTGACTTCGGCTCAGGTCATGCTCTCATGGTCTGTGAGTTGGAGCCCCACATAGGGTTCTGTGCTGACAGCTCAGAGCCTGGAGCTTGCTTCGGATTGTGTTCCCCTCTCTCTCTGCCCCTCCTCCACTCACACTCTATCTCTCTCTGTCTCTCAAGAATGAATAATGAATGGGGGCACCTGGGTGGCTTAGTCGGTTAAGCGTCTGACTTTCGCTTAGGTCATGATCTCGCGGTTCGTGGGTTCGAGCCCCGCATCGGGCTCTGTGCTGACTGCCAGCTCAGAGCCTGGAGCCTGTTTCAGTCTGTGACTCCCTCTCTCTCTGACCCTCCCCTGCTCACGCGGTCTCTCTCTCTCCTAGAAATAAATAAAACATTTAAAAAAAAAAAAAAGAATGAATAATGAATGAATAAATAAATAAATAAATATACTACTAATAAAAAAGATCTGTGAGCTTTATCTTGATTAACTCATCCCATGGCTGGAACCCAAGCTTCTGACAGAGGAAAGAAAGGGTTTTGTGAGAAGGGAAAGAAAAGGCTTCCCGGCGCCTCCTACCTGTGGACTTTCCCTCCGTAAAAAGGCTTCGTGTGGAATATCACTGTCGCCGAGTACCCAGTCTTGGCACAGCTGATGCTGACTTTTCCGCCAAGCTCCACCCACGGGATGGTGAGAATAGACCGAGCGTAGGCACTGGGCAGGGTAAACACGTACTCCTCCCCATGTTCCAGGAGCCTCAGCACACCTCCAGGGAGAGAGGAGGGGAGAGTCAGACATGCAAGAAAAGGAAGCTAGGGATCAAAAGGCTTAGAGATGAGAAACCAAACAGCCTCCTGCAACAGACATTGTGTCTCCCACTTCTGTAAAGGCAAGCCACTCACTGGCCACTTATTTATCCCATAACCCTCCTGGGGGCCAGGTGCTGTCCAAGGTGCTGAGAACACAAGGGTGAACAGACCCACTTTCTTCCTCCAAGGAGAACGAAACAGTAGACGTTCATTGCCAATCCAGCACAAAACTGTAACTATAATGAAGGCAGGAGAGAGAAGTGCCCGGTGTCCTGGAGCCCTCCAGCAGGAGTTGACGTGGAAATAGAACTCTCCCGAAGGAAGGGACGTTTGGGCCGGGTAAGAGTTGAGAAGGTAAAAAGAGGAAGGAAATATTCCAGGCAGAGGGAAGATCATGTGTGAAGGTGCTGTGGTGGGAAGGAGCCTGGTGAGCAGGAAAGGGCTGAGGGAAGGCCCATGTGTAGAAAAAAAGGGAATAGTTACAGGTGTGCAGGATTCAGTAGGGGCCAGACCTTCTTTTGAACTTTGAAATAGCATGTAAAGGACTTTTACCTTTTCATGAGAGCAGCAGAGATGTCTGTGGTTCATACGAAGTTAGAGAACTCAGACTGCACACTGCTATCAACCTAAGGCAGAGGCTGGCCACATGAGCAATCTGCCTCTAGACCTAGGGGTCCTCTGACCTAGGATTCATGCATTAGGGGCGGAAAGGTTTCAGTCCTCTGGAACAATGAAAAACTGTGTGGGTCTGCCTATTTTCTAGGAAAAGGGGCCACGATTTTCATCAAGTTCCCAAAGGCTGACATGACCACCCTGTAAATGCACTAACTCCCAGGGCTGCTGTATAATTGATGTGCTGAACAAAGTGCCCACCGAGGGCTGAAATCCAGCCCTTGTTTTGGTGTGGCCAGCCAGGTGCCCACAGTGAAGGAGTGGCATCTCACTCTACCCTGAGGCCCATACAGGCTGGCAGTGGCCCCGAGAACCAGGCTCCAGGCTGAGATCTGGTCTGTGTAAGGGGCCTTCTCCACATCCCACACTCCAGCGACCTGTACATGTCCCCACCGCTCTATCCCAGCTCATTCCCAGCCTGGCGATCAGGTGCGCTGTGCATCTCAGGAAGGAAGGAGCTACCCTTTGGTCACACATGGCTAGTGATGTCCCCTCCCCGGGCCCCTGCTCCTCCACTGAAAAGAGTGAAGAGTGGCATCAATGGTGCTCGTGTGCTGGCACTTTCTGGCTGCCAGGCATTCCTGGGGGCTTCACAACAACTCCATCTGGCAATAATTATTATTTTCAAATAAGGATGAGGAAATGGGAGAGTCAGGATGAGTGTTGTGGCTGGTCAGTTACTTCCTTCTAAGGCTAGACAAGTATCTGTATCAACTAGAGCTAAAATTTGTCCAGTACAGACTGACCGTGTGTTTATCTTAGTACTGATGAGCCTGCCGGGGGTCTGAGGAGAGATGGGCCGCAATTGTACAGAGGAGTCATGAATGCTGAGTTTCTAAAGTCAATGTGGAGATGCATACAACTATAATTCAATTTGCCCTTGAAAATTCCTTTAATCGGGGCCGCCTGGGTGGCTCAGCCAGTCGAGCATCGACTTCGGCTCAGGTCATGATCTCACGGTTTGTGGGCTTGAGCCTCACATGGGCCCTGTGCTGACAGCTCGGAGCCTGGAGCCTGCTTTGGATTCTGTGTCTCCCTCTCGCTCTGCTTCTCCCCTGCTCATGCTCTGTCTGTCTCTCTCAAAAATAAACATTTAAAACAAACATTTTTTTTTAATTTTTAAAATTTTTAAAAAAATTTATTTCTGAGAAAGAAAGGGGCAGTGTGAGCAGGGGAGGGTCAGAGAGAGGGGGAGACACAGAATCTGAAGCAGGTTCCAGGCTCTGAGCTAGCTGTCAGCACAGAGCTCAATATGGGGCTCGACCCCACAAACCGTGAGATCATGGCCTGAACCGAAGTCAGATGCTTAACTGACTGAGCCATCCAGGCACCCTTAAAAACAAAATTTACAAAAAGAAAGAAAATCCCTTTAATCGCCTGCGTGCTACAGTCTACAGAGAACAGACTAGACTTGTCTGGAACCAGCAGCCTCTCCATTAACTCCAGCAAAGTCCGTTCTGCCAACACAGAAACAGAGGCCTGGTCTGTACATCCAGTGGGACATGCTCGTATGTGTTTAGGCGTCTCAATCACTCCCAGGGTAGAGGTATGCTCACACACATGGGCACCTGCATGAGCCGAGACCATCAGGGAAAAACAGATTTGTGGGTCACTCACAATCACATGGGCAGGGCTAGGGGACCGATGTCACAGAGCATTTAAATCTCTCTCGTGCTCTCTCCCTGGCCAGGAGCATAACTGATCGTGTGTAATGTACACCCACAAGGGCATGGTCCCACTATACCAAATGCACCCAACATCAGAACAGACTGTCTTCTCCCCACTTCTCCAACTCGCCTTAGCTCTCGTAACTGAATGAACACATCTCCCTAAAGGGAAAACCGCAGGCCACCGAATGCTCTCATGCGGACCCTTGTCCCTCCTCCTACCTGGCGGAGGGTAGACTGCCCCTGAGGCCTGTCAGGCCCTGCCCTGTTCACACGCAGGGAGGGAACCTGTGTCTGGCAAGAAAAATGCACTGTGCTATGTCCATTCTCTTCTGATCAGGACCCTCGGAGAAGAACAGCCAGAACCGATAAGAGTTTTTGTTTCAGAGCCGACTGTGTCTGACTTCCTCAGATCAGGTGGCCTGAGAAGACAGCCTGGGACCAGTGGAAAGTCGCAGCTAATACCAGACACCTGTAGGACACCAACAGGTGAGAAGGACCAGGAATGAAAGCTGAGAAGAGACAGGTCACCTCAGATATCCCTCCCTGCCCCAGTTCTACCCGCAAGTTTCTGGTTCCGCCAGGGCCAGCCATTCTCATCATCTCAGAGATTGGGGCAGCTGAAGAGAACCCTAGGACCCTGCAGAGGAGGCTGCCAGTCCCCTGGCCAGCCTGCCTCCTGAGTCCCAGAGAAGAAGGCTCCCCGAGCCTGTATCCCTGCCCTCTGTGCTACCGAACTGCTCAGTAGTAAAACCCTTCCAAGGTGGCCTGTGTCTGCCCAATGCCACCACCTCACCTCCAAAGGCCCTGGTGTCCACAGGGGGTGAGCCCTTCCAGACCTCAGTCGGGAAGGCCCTGGAGGCTCTTGCCCAGTTACACATCTTGCCAGCAGCCCCTCTTCGCACAAGGACCACACGCACCCACGACTCCCACGTGCTGCCTCTTCCTGGCCCTGCTCTAAATATAAACTCTGTGACGTGGGGCTGGACAGCTCCTATCTTCTTTACCACCTGTTTACGTGGAGAACATGCCACGGTTTTCCTTAGACACCTGTGTGAGGTCACAGAGGGTCCAAGTCCTTGGTCACTCAGTCACCTGGCGACCTTGACTTCTCTGTGCCTCAGTTTCCTCGTTGTGGCACAGGGATGATGGTATCCACACCTCACAGGGCTGTGGTGACGAGAAGGTGATTCTAGAACCCCACCCAAAGCATCAGCCTGACACAGTGCCAGAATCTTGGAAGCTCCATGTCCCAGCTGCTGCGTGCTCTCCAGAGCCACTCTCGGGAACTGAGTTCCATTTATCCCATTTGGGAATGAAGAGCAAATCACGAAGTGGCAGTGGGTTATGCACACGGGGATGAAGAGGCAGGTGGGAGGCATCCTCTTCCCACTCCTCTTAAGAAAACTCTCTTGCAAACCTGAGGTTCACAGAAGGCCGTGAGTCCCAAAGCTGAGCTGATATGAAGGCACTGGTGGGGGGCTGGAGGGGCAGACCATGTTCCTTAGCTCTTCTCTGAAAATCCATGCATGTGAACATTGCCATTAAGTCACCTACAGTTATGCTTTCTCATATACAGACTCTTTTTTCAGGGTTGAACAGAAACAAAAAACCCAAAACCAAACCTGTCCGGGGACACCCGGGTGGCTCAGTTGGTTGAGCATCTGACTCTTGCTTTCGCCTCAGGTCATGATTTCACGGTAATGGGATCAAGCCTCGCATCGGGCTCCGTGCTGACAGCACAGAGCCTGCTTGAGATTCTTTTTCTCCCTCTCTCTCTCTCTGCCCCTCCCTCGCTCATGCTCTTTTTCTCTCTCAAAATAAATAATCTTAAAAAAACAAAACCTGTCCCTAATATAGATAAAAAAAAAAAAACCTATATTAATGCTAGACTTACAGATGGGCTTGTAAATGAAAGTTCTTTTTTAATTAGCCTAAGAGCTGAGAGCAGCGCCAAAATGCCAAATGATCAATACTTTCATGCTGCGATTTAGTCTTCAAGCTGCAAGATTTTCATTTTAAATCCCGCAAATCGATTTACCAATAAACATAAGGCGAAGCATGTGATTTTCAAATGGATCCATTTAAAATAATTTCACACCCGATCTCAATCTGAGGAACAAACATATTCCGGCAGGACACCACCTCTGGGAAGCACCGACTCAGAGAAAGTCACTCAGGGAAGCGGTCTGTGGGCCCAGCTGCGTTGGCGCTCACAAGCACTGAGCCAACGTGTCAGTTCTGTCACTAGAACGCATTGCCTTTCCCTACAGACTCAATTAAGAAGCTGCGTGTTGTTCCCAGGCGTTGAGGTTCTGAGCAGGCGAATGCCCCGGCCCCCCACGGACAGAGCTGTGGGGTTGACTGAGCAGCATCCCAATTAGGGTCTCCGAGTGCCACAGCGGAGGGACCAGAGTAGGGAGGCGGTCTCTGAGCTATGGCCTAAATGATTCAAGTAGTAATGAAGCATTGCTTGATGGCACTTTATTGTGGCCAAATACAGCACAGACTAAAGGCAATACTTTCAAAGAGGAGCCCATGTGTTTACTTACATACAACATTTCCAGTGAAGCCACCTAAGATCTTGTGTTTATGTAAAAAAAATTTTTTTAATGTTTATTTATTTTTGAGAGAGACAGAACGAGCAGGGGAGAGGGCAGAGAGAGAGAGAGAGGAGAGAGAGAGAGACGGAAGATCTGAAGCAAGCTTCTTGCTAAGAACAAAGAGCCCGACACAGGGCTGGAACTCACGAACTGCAAGATCATGAACTGAGCAGAAGTTGGACGCTCAACCGACCAAACCACCCAGGTGCCCCTCGTTTTTAAAATGGGAATGGAGGGGCGCCTGGGTGGCTTAGTCGGTTAAGCGTCCGACTTTCGCTTAGGTCATGATCTCGCGGTTCNGGGGCGCCCGGGGGGCTCGTTCAGTTAAGCGTCTCCACTCTTGGTTTCGGTTCAGGCCATGATTTCACAGTTCATGGGCTTGAGCCCCACGTTGGGCTCTGTGCTGACAATGTGGAACCTGCTTGGGATTCTCTTTCTCCCTCTCTCTCTGACCCTCCCCAGTGCTCATTGCTCGCACACGCTCTCTCTCTCTCAAAATAAACATTAAAAAAACAGGGACACCTGGATGGCTGTTGATTGAGCTTCTGACTTTGACTCAGGTCATGATTTTGTGGTTTGTGAGGTCAAGCCCCATGCTGGGCTTGCTGCTATCAGCGCAGAGCCCACTTCAGATCCTCTGTTCCCCTTCTCTCTGACCTTCCTCTGCTTTTATTCTCTCAAAAATAAATATTTAAAAATAAAATGAGTCAGAAAAACTGTTACTTCAAACTCAATCAACAAGTTTATGGAATGTGCTAGATCAGTATAAAGAATAAGTGAGGAGAGGTGCTGGGTGGCTCAGTCGGTTAAGCATCTGACTCTCAATTTCAGCTCAGATCACGATCTCACGGTTCATGAGTTCAAGCCCTGCTTGTGTTCATGAGTTCAAGCACTGCTCTGTGCTGAGCATGGAGCCTGCTCTCTCTCCCTCTCTCTGCCCCTCCCTTGCTTGTGCTCTCGATTAAAAAAAAGAAGAGAGGAAAAGTAAAACATCCTGCCTCTCCATACCAACCGCGACCCCACAAAAGAGCTCTGAGTAAAGGAACCAGAGCCATTTGCTCCAAAATTTGGGGATTCTTAGAAGTATTTTCTGGGGAAAATGAGGACCCTGGGTGTTAGAAAGTGCACATTCAATTAATATAAGGGGGGGATGGATGTAGCTACTTGAAGGGATTTAGGGAAACTTAAGGCATCACAAGAATGAGCCAACGGTCCTCTAACCCTTCCAGGCTCGTCCACAGCAGGAACACAGTGGGTAACCAGGAAGGGCTACATCCAGGAAGGGCCCTTCCACAGCCATCTGATTTCAGCACTTTCATGAGAAGCTTCAAGGAGAATTTCCAAGCAGGGAGACGTGAGAGCAGCACATTCTAATTCTGCCTCGGGGAAGGCCATGGCCAGGGCCTCAGGAGATCTCCTGCCCACGGAGAGCTTGGTGCCATGTGTCCAGGGCTGTGCAGAGTGAATCACAGGCCCCAGGCCCTGTCCACCGCCTGTGGAGACAGGGGAGCGAACACCCTAAGACCCCAGCGGCCTACCCTTTGACACACTGACCCTCAGCAACCGCCAACAGGAAGAGAAAGCGAAGCTGTCTGTTCACCTCAGGCGGAAGAGTGGTGGGCATCATGGGGGTAAAAGGACCCACCACTCTCAAGGAAAGTTCCAGAAGAGGTGGGCAGCGACCATGGGTGAAGCAAGGAGCCCTGGCAGCACAGGACAGAGCAGGGGGAATGGGGGAACGTGCCGGGAGGGAAGGGCCAGCATGGACATGTGGTTCTACACCCACCCCCTCACCAGAGCCCACTCCTCACATGGATGGCTGGGAAGACGCGGAGTTTCACGGACCGAAGAATTCCCTAAATCACTGGATTTGCAAATCCTCACGTTCACGGAACATTTCCAGATCTTTGTCCAAGGTCAAGAATCCCGGCTTAGGGGCCCAGAGTCTGCGAGATCCCTGCTCAGTCCTATTCTTTAAGAATCGGTGGTTTTCCCTGGCCTTGACACACGGCAGCGGGCGTTTCTGCGCAGCCCCGGGAAAGCCCCAGAAAGGAACCTGAACAAACTCTGTGCCTGAAGATCCACTGATCAGAAGACGTCATCATCAGTGGGCACTGACTCTGGCTCGTCACAGACTCAACGTGCTTGCGTGTAGCAGGGAGGAAGAGAAAAGTGACGGTCCGTCCGTCTCCCTCTGGCACCCATGCCCTCGCCACTCCCGCCCCATCTGTTCACACAGGGACCTTGAGGACGCTGCTGAAGCCATGCCCCCCTCCACGGGTGCCCACCTCACCCATGTCCCCCGTGCAGCCCCAGTGATCGGGCCCCTCCTCGCCAACCCATCCCCTGTGCCCCAGCCACAGAGCCTCCTGAAGTTTCTAGAACACCCCGGCTTTGCGCTCCTGCCTTGGGCATCCCTTCTGCTCTCTGCCCGGAGTGCCCTTCCCTCAGCCATCTGCCTGGCTCCTTGCCCACCTGCTTCAAGCCTTTACTCGAAGGCCACCCTCTGGATGAGGGCTGCCCTATCACAAACAGCAGCAACCACCCCCGCCCAGGGCGCCCTGCTCGCTGTCCCGCTTTGTTCTGTCGGTGCCACTCAGCGGTCACACTGCACGTTTCCTGTGACATGTGCATCAGATGACAGCTGAGGGCAGGGGCTTCTGTCCTGCCCCGGTCACTGTCGCGTCCATTTCACAGAAGGACGGAAGAACAGATCAGTGAATGAATAAACCCATGGCCGCTCTGAACCCTCCCATTAGAGATGAGGAAGTAAACACACTGCAGACAGGTGATCTACACACACGTCCACGCCTCACCTTCTTTAAACAAACGTATTTCATCTTTGAAGAATCCGTTAGGTGGGAACTTCAGCAGAAGGAAATTACATGCGATGAGATGAATCTCCTGAATGCTGACTTCAGCTTATAAATAACAGGGAAGCCCTCACTGGTGCAAACCTTGGGGCGTTGGGGGGCCTCTGGCACCGTGGGGAAACACAGAGCCCCAGAGAAGTCAAAACCAAGATCAACGCCGCCCCCATTTCTTTGTGCATGCCTGAGTGGGCCATCGTGCAAACACACACCTCCCACACAGGGGGACCCCCAAGCCTGCACTGTGCTCCCAGCTGTTGGCAGCACGGGTCCCCATGGGCTGGGACCCATGCTCTCAGCTCCGGGCTGCAATGCACCTGCTGGGACCTGCCACACAGCCTTAATCCGCATAGTCCGATGCAGAGGCAGTCTCTGTTTTATGACGGCCATCAAAGCTAGACAAACTAACCTCATACTGGGATTGTCCCAATTGGAAAATGGCCGCAATGCTACACCCCCACAAAAGAGCATGTAACGGGGGGGAAAGCACATTCACCATCAGTGGGGCGCCTGGTGTCTCAGTCGGTTAAGCATCCGACTTCGGCTCAGGTCATGATCCTGTGGTTCGAGGATTTGGGCCCTGCGTCGGGCTCTGTGCTGATGGCTCAGAGCCTGGAGCCTGGTTCGGATTCTGTGTCTCCCTCTCTCTCTCTCTCTGCCTCTCTCCTGCTCATGCTCTGTCTCTCTCAACAATAACAATTTTAAAAAACATTAATCATGGGTGTGATTTATTCAAGGTCCTTCCCCTCAACACAGACAACCCAACCCCATCTGAATCTCGGAGAAACTAGGTGGGCGGGGGTCAGCCTGGTGACCGGGGAGTCCCTGGCCTCCTTCACAAATTGATGAACCTTCTATGGTGAATTTCCTGACCCTGACTGATGCTTGAGAGGAAGGACCCATTGGCACACGCCACTTGGCTGAATGCTGAGACCGTGTGCAAGGAGGACCCCCGTGAAGGCCCGACATGGGTGCTGGGCTCCTCTGTGGGCATCCTGGAGTTGCCGTGTCATCTACGCACAGAGGACAAGCAGGTCAGAGGGTGAGCCTACAGCCCGAGGCAGGACAGAGACATGGACCCCAGAGTGGTGTGGGCACTCACACCACACATAATGAAATGTTTGTACTTTGCGTCTCTGCTTCTGGTCCTCCTACCCTCTCTCGAATCTATTTCAATCAGGTTTTCACGAGCACCATTCCATGGGCAGCGCTTGTTAAGGCCACCGAATGACCATTGCAGCCCACCATCCAGGGGCCCATTCTCGGGCCTCACCTTCCCAGGATGAATCAGCACCGTCTGCCTCAGTGGACCACTCTGTCGCCTCTTGGCCACCTTTCTTCACCCAGCTTGCCGGGAACACATCCCGTCCCCTCTCCTTCTCTGACCCTTCCTCTTCAGTCCCCCTGACCAGTGTTCCTCACCTTTTGGGCCTCTTGGTGCTTCGGGACTGCAGGGATCAGGCTCTCTCCCTAATCTCGTCATGTGCCAGGACTTAAATCACCAGTTGTGACGTCTGCCAGGCCTCTGTGTACACGCTGTGTCCTCGAGCACATGCTTGCATGTCCGAACCATGACATGACCTCACTGAACCCCTGAACTCTTCCTTCAACTGGGTTTCCTTCCCAGACCCCTCCCCCACTTCCGCTTCCCCAGCTCAGTGAACGGCTAGTCCATCCTTCTAGGTGCTCAGCTTGAAAGTCTCGGTGTCACCTCTCAGGCCCCACATCCAACCTGAGGCAAATCCTTCTGGCTCTCTCTCCCTCAGAAGACATCCAGACTTCTGGGGCGCCTGGTTGGCTCGGTCAGCTGAGCGTCTGACTTCGGCTCAGGGCATGATCCCACAGTTTGTGGGTTCAAGCCCTGCATCGGGCTCCGAGCTTGGAGTCTGGTTTAGATTCTCTGTCTCCCTCTTTCTCTGCCCCTCCCCACTAGCGCTTTCTCTCTCAAACACAAGCAAACATCATATTTAAAAAAAAAAAAGAAGAATACATCCAGACCTTTACCAAGTCTTCCCTCCTCCACCGTTTCACCCTAGTCCCGGGCACTGTCACCTCAGGCCTGGGTTATTGTCACCACCTCCTGACTGGTCTCCTGGCTGATACCTTCACTCCTCTTACAGTCTATTTTCAACAAGCATCTGGAACAACGCTGCTAAATAATGAGTCAGATCACGGTACTCTTCTCCCGAAACCATTAACGGCTTTACAGTTCACTCAGTATAAACGCCAAAATCCCTGCAAGGGCCCCCAAGGCTCTACGTGATCTGGCCTCAGTCACCGCTCTGACCTCACCCCTGTTCCCTGCCCTGTTCAGCCTGCTCCAGCCCCAGGGGCTCCCTGTCTTCCACATGCCAGGGACCACCCTGCCTCTGGGCCTCCATCTTGTTCTTCCTGCGGCGCACACTCTTCCCCGGATGGCCGCATCGCCGGTGAGGCTCGTCCTTCACCACCTGCTCCGGGTTTTTGCTGAAATGTCACCTTGCCTGTGAGGCCTTCCCAGCCACCATCCCGTCCCGTCTTGAGGCTCCACTGCTCCAAGGTCCCTCCCCTGCTTTATATTTCTCTGTAGTACTTAACACCTCCCAACACGACCTACATAATTTTATTTTCCAAGTAGAACCAAAGTAGGTAAGTATGGAAGCTTGACGAAGACAGAGAAGTTATGTGTGTCTGTTTTGTTACAAGGATCCACAGCTCTTAACGCAATGACTGGCATAGTAGGTGCTCAATAAAAATGTCCTCAGTGAATGAGATGTATTCTTATCTTGTGCGATTTGGAAGGGCTTTTCAGGAACCACGTGTGGATGCCTGAGGACTGAATTTTGTGCTGGATTTTCTTCTTTCCCTGAGAAGAGAGTCACTGAGGCCTCAGAGACTCAAAGGAATTTGTGGCTGAAAGAAGTCGAAGGACCAGGGGTCCAGACACTTCAATTTAACAAGGAATTTTACAGGTTTCTTTGAACAATGAATAACTTCATGCACAGCTTATTTGCCAAAACAGGGATGTGTGATCCACACGCGGCATGATTACACAGTTCCTGCTTCAGAATCCCTAGCAGAATCCAGAGATTACCTTGGGACTGTTTAGGAGCAGTATTTGGAAGAGGCAGCACTATCATCTTTCCTGTCTGAGAGCCAGAACACGGGTGAGAATGAACAAAAATGTGTTTTCACACATTTGGAGCTAACTCTAATATTCACTCAAAGCTAAAAATAAAAATAGTATGTAAGGCACCCCCCAACCCCTGCCGCCACACATAATGTGTAAAGATCCAGGTGCATCCTATCTAGTCTGTGACCATGGACCCGCTGGGAAATCACCAGGACCTGGGTCCCGAAATAACAAAACCCGTCCCCTCTTTTCCACCCAGCCACCCACTCACCCCCACCTGCAAAACAGAATAAAAACAACTCCACACACAAAATCATCACCTATCAAGTACACAGACATTCCCATGGAGGAGCCGAGCTCCACCAAACGTATGACATGGCTTACCTTCCCCTATCATGGAGACCCCCACGGACATGCCCATGAACTTGCTTTTGGTCCATACATGAGTGTTGACGCACAGTCTCTTCTCCTTGCACTCACAGTAGAAGCAGGAGATGGGAGGGTGGTGGGATACTTGCTCGGCCACGAACCTGAGCTTGTAGCTCTGGGCAGGGTCCTCAGCCTCCGGGTGTTCGTGGCTAGCAGGACAGTGGGGAGAGGTCCTCTTTGGCTTGACCCTGTCCTTGGGGACCTCCCAGGAGCAGTGAAATGTCTCCCCGATGATGGGGTTGTAGGGCTTCTTGGCCAAGGCCCCTTTGCGGCCCTCGTGGAAGGCTGTGAGGTAATACTCCACAAAGCAAATGACCCTCTCCTCCGGCGTGGCTCCGGCAGCGATGGCCAGCAGCAGGTCCGGGTGTGCCATGAAGTCTGCATACATCTCCAGCAAGGAGCGCTTCTCCAGGATAAACGTGGGAAGAACCACCTACATGCGGAAGGAGACACTATCAGACAGGAGTCCCCGCGGCCGCCATCACGCAAGCCCCACAAGACCTAAGCCAGGGAATCGTTTCTTTTGATTTGTATACACATGACAAACCAGGGGACATGAAGTCACAGAAACGAGAAATGGCCACGCTGGTGGCACAAGGCCAACCCAGCGTGGTGGACAAGGCGGTTCTGGGAAGCTGTCTTCTCTGCTCATCTGGACAAGGAAGAGCAGTCTCCGGGTCCCTCCGCCCCTGCCACACACAACCCTCTTTCACTCCTCCATCCTTAGACATGTGCAGAAAACAGTTCAGAAGGGCTGTCTCCCTTTCTTCCTGACCTCAGACACAACCAAGGGGGGTGCTCGGTGCCTCCCCACAAACATGGAAACTGGGCATCCATTGGCGGCTCATCAAAGGGAGTCCAGGCAGCCCAGTACACACCACCACTAGGAGTGCCGATTGGGAGACCTTGGTTAGAAGAGTAGCGTATAAATCCCAACGTGATCAAGGCAGAGCTGCAGTGAGAAGCTGGCCCCTGGCCCGGGGCTCTGGGAGGCAAGGCCAGTCGGCCAGCAGATGTCCTCAGAGCTGTCTTGGAGAAGAGGGGCCATTTACGGAGGCTGCTGTGCAAGGCTGGGCCAGAAGAAATAAGCACAAGTTACAGAATCTTCTGGAAAATGGACTGGCACAGCGGCCACACCTAGGTCTGGTATCAGCACCACTACCAAAGAGGAGTAGAAATCTGGATGGGACAGAACAAAGAGGCTCCTCCTTGATCCAAAAGGGATCCAGGCAATCACTCGGTGCCCCTACATCCCCAGGGAGGAGGTCAGTCAACGCAAAGGAAGGACATTCTGAAACTGGTCTGGAAAGCAGGTCACTCATTACTATCGCTGATGGGCGGGAGAGAGCCAGCCTGTTTCTCATGCTCTGCAGTGATCTCCACGTGACTTCGATACTGGGGTATTAACATCCTGCCCACTGGGCTGCAGACGGCAGCTTGCACTCCCCTCCTCATCGGGGTCACAGGACTTTGAGGCTAGCAGGCTGACCATGGCTTGATGGCTCCTCCCTGACACCCTCCAAGGGGGGTTGAGGGGGAGGAGCCAAACCAGTTCAAGGCCTCGGGAGGGCTGACACTCCCTCCTTAAGTGACAGAGTCTGTCCTTCTTCGTTCACAGAGGAGTACCCAGCTCCTGAGAAAACACTCACTGACTGCAAATATCAAAAGGCTTACAGATCCGCCCCTGCACCTCTCAGTTTGCTCAGACGCCTTCCCTGCAAAGGATGGACATACAATGGGAGAGGCACGTCCTGGAGGAAGAGACAGACAGGCAGGCAGAAGAAAGCCCAGCCCACTTGGGAGGGGACACTGGAGTCTTTATTTTCGCTGTTCTTTCCAGTAAATACTCTGCTGGGGGACAGTACATGCATTAGGAAAAAGGCAGCTGGCTGTGGAGTTAAACATGTAACACAGTCCTTGGGTCATAAAAAGACCCCGAATGGTAACAAGTATTTTGTGGTGTTAGAATTGAGCGATTTTTACATTTTTTCCTGAGTGTCCTTCTACTTGGCTTTTACAATATATTGGAAGGAAAAAAGACATTATTTAAAACACAAGTATGCAATTTACTGGAGAGTTCCAGTTTCCTTTCAGCCAAAACTTGACGAAACTGAGGATCTGGCTGGAGGGTGTGAGGGGCCGGAGAGAGTCCATTCTGGCTCCCAATGGGCTTCAGATGCCGGTTATTCCTTCCTGTGTCCTGTGGGGACGGGTCCTCCGTCTGCTCTTCCGATGGGGCCCACGTAGCCGCGTTCTCCCCATGGCCTCCCTCTAGCAGGTGACCCACGGCAGAGTAAAGGGGAGGCAGAAGCAGCCCCAACACTGGTTGTTGCTCACTCTCCTGCCCTCAGAGCAGCCCAGAATCTCCCCCGGGAGCTCCGCCAAATGGATTTACGCAGCCTTGGAAACACGCCCAATGAGCTGAACCAACTAACACAGACAAGAAGCCCCAAGTGTCGGCACCTCCAGGCCTTCCCCAAGACGCTCCACTTCCTGCTGCCTCCCTTCCCTGGCAGGACCCTGTGATCGTGAGGGAACCAGGGAGGGAAAGGGCAGAACTGCCAGGAGGGCGGTTGGCCCCGAAAGACACAGCTCCCGTGAAGGGGACTCCATGGCCTTGACTTGCATCCTTCTCTGCACTCAGGGACTGGGCTTCTCTGGCCACAAATCCAGCTCTGGACAAGGAGAATTCTCAAGTTTGTAGCAGAGATTGAACTTACAAGGAAAGAGGGGTGCCTGTGTGGCTCGGTCAGTTACGCATCCAACTTCAGCTCACGTCACAATCTCGCGGTCCGGGAGTTTGAGCCCCATGTTGGGCTCTGTGCTGACGGCTCGGAGCCTGGAGCCTGCTTCAGATTCTGTGTCCCCCTCTCTCTGCCCCTCCCCCATGCACGCCCTCTCTCAAAAATAAACATTAAAAAAAAAAAAGAAATCACAAGGAGGGAAGCGACTACAATGGCTGCTCTCTCGGTATCGACTTCTGAAAAGGGCAAGAATGTAAGACAATTCCCCCAACATAGCATCTCTGAACTCAGGAGCTGGGGGATTAAAACAAAATAAATAGGAAAAAGAACTCCACTCAGCACTCCAAATCACTGAATATCAGAACTGACGGGGACCCTCACGGTGATGGAGTCCAACGCTCTGGTCTCACAGGTGAGGGGACAGAGATGGGGGGTGGGGAGGGAAGGCACTGCGCAGGAAGTTTGGAGCTCCCAACTGCACCCAAAGCTCTGCCCATTACCCCTGACATGTCACGATTTTTCTGTTTCAGGCTAACGGGCATTTTCTCTCTCTCAGCGGACTAGGGAGGTTAGAGTTCACTGCACAGACACCGAGGACATACTGTGTCCTGAGAGGCAGGATGTGGCACAGAGGAAATGGTGGCACAATGGCCCCACCTTCGAGTCCACTCTCCTTCTCCCAGAATGACCAGGCAATCCCCCATCCCAAAACTACCATGAGTACTAATTACCACCAGGAGGGAGACCATCAGCAATTGAGAAAGGCAAGCACAGTGCCCCCGCCTGGAGAAGTGCAGCTATGGCTTCCTCACTGGCCTTCCCACTCTCTGTCAGGCCCACCTTGACTTCGTCTCCACATCACCACCAGACCCATCTCTAGAATCTCTACAAGAGACAAATGAAGTCCAGCCTGGCCCTCATACCCCAAAATTCATCTGGTGGGACATTATCCCTCATTTTGTGCCCCAGCCCTTCCCTTACAAGTACCCATTCCCCTCCCCCTGCCCCCACACTCAATCCTATTTCCCTTGTCTGCCCTCCTCCTGCCTCGTCTAAGTGATAAACTGGAACTCAGCTCACGGGTAACTTCCTCTGTGAAGCTTTTCTGACAGCTCCTGCTCCTGGGGCTCAACCATCAGCTCCCCCCTCCAGAATCTCACTGTGCCACGCACATCTCCGTCATGGCATCGATGATGCTCCTTGTGAGGAAGAGCATTACTGGGACAATTTGGGAACCTTTTACCGTGGGCCATATATGAAATTTGCGGAGTGTGCCAAGTGCGCCATGCGGGAGAACGTCCTTGTCCTTGGGGGATACTCACGGACAGATGCAGGGGGGACGCGTCATGTCTGCCAACGTACTCTGAAATGTGCATCGAAAAACAGACATACGCTCATACATGCAGGGGTGTATATGGGGCTGCAGAGCAAGAGGAGAGGGAGAGAGAAGTCAAGAGAGAGTGGGAGAGAAGAGAGGAGGAAGAAGAAATGCCAAGTAGCAAAATGCTAACAACTGGCAAATAAAGGCAAAGGTTACCCGGAAGCTCACAGCTACTACTGCAGCTCTCGCACCGACCGGAACGTGCAAAATAAACACATGGAGGGGCAGAGAAAAAGGCTCTAGTCAGGATGTGGTATCTGACAACTTATCAACTTTCTTTTAAAAAAGAAAAAAAATTTTTTTAATTTGAAAGAGAGAGAGCATGAGTGGGGAAGACGGGCAGAGGGAGAGCGAGAAGCTTAAGCAGGCTCCATGCTCAGAGTGGATCCGGACATGGGGCTCCATCCCACGACCCTGGGATCATGACCTGAGCTGAAATCAAGAGTCGGCTGAAAAATCAAGAGTCGTATGCTCAACCAACTGAGCCACTCAGGTGCCCCAGAGCTTACTGGTTTTCAGAGACAACCCTCCCCTGACTGCAGACTCAGCGAATGTGTTCTCACAGCCAAGGCCCACCCTCTAGGTATATATTCTGCACTTGAAACTGAGGCTGCAGCTTTGTCAGACCTGGAAAAAGTAGAAAACCCGGAGAGACAGAGGAGAAGGGGCTGCGAGTGGAATAACTATTTCTTCTTCCATCAACTGTCTGTGCTGGTGGTGGTTTGTGCGGAATCCCAGATCGACGGCTTTAAAAACCAGCATCCTGAACGTCTCGGGGAGGGTAACATACTTTTCGTGAAAGCAGGTTTCTCTGTCTCATACGATCTCCCTGCCTTCTGTGTGTGTGTGCCTTTGCAGATAAGTCACTTAATCATCCATTCCTTGGGCAGCGAACACTGGAGGTACAGCGCCAAGAAGCGGTGAGTGCCAACTGGGCTGTCTGCCTCCAATGGAGACGTGACGATGTGCCAGCTGTTCAGACCGACAGCATCCAAATGGCTGAAATCCCCACTGCAGATTTATCGAGCCATCAATAAGGGCTGCCTTTTCTCCCGTTAACATAATTAAGACAATGAACTACTACTCTGGGGAAAGAAGAAAACAAAAAGCGAGGATCTGTGTTCGGACTCAAACAATTAATTATGTTGAAAGTCGCATCAATCTACAAGTAAGTAACTATTCTTCAGGCTGGGCTCTTAGAACGTTGAAAGAATGGATCATGCATCGAGAAAAGTGAGAGGGCCCCCGGAAAGAGTGAGAGTCCCTTCCCCCTAATGGGGAACACAGAAGGCTTCTGCAAAGCAAGGCCAGCAGGTGCGATTTTCTCCAAGGAAACATCAGTTGACTTAAGCTTGAGAATCATCTACATAACACTCCGTCCTTAGATGGGCAGACCCAGCCAGTGCATCCAAGCAAACAGAGAGGCTGAAACCACACACCGAGACCAATCTATGCAATTCCTTTAAGAAAACCAGGCAAACACACAGAAACCCAATCTTACAAAATAAAGGGCAGATAATTCATACTGACAAAGGTTTCTTTACCTAGCCTACAGGTTGCTTCCTGGGCTTTCCTCAAAGTGTCAGCTCCCTTCACATGGTCTCACAGCAGTTGGGACATTGTGAAAGACATTCATGAAGACTTGGGATGGCAAGAGTTTGAAATAAAGCTTTACTTTTTCCAAGAAGATTTACTACATGAAGGGAGATGCATCTGTGAAAATCAATTCCTGGGTTCCCCCTCTGCATCCCAGATGTCGGCTTGCATGAGGGAATCAGAAGCCGTGAGCTGACATTCATCTCTAGGCAGTTACGGTCATGTCTACTTGGGCAAGGCCATCTCTCTGAGACTCAATTCCTCTGCTGTAAAATGGGGAAGATAAGAGCACCAATCTTCTAGAATTACAGGAGAGTGCAAAATCAGCCTGGCGCCCACCCAGCGCACAGTACACACTCATCCTGCTGGTGGCTGTTATGATTAGGGATCAGCACCTTCAGCTAGAGACCCGTGGAAGCTATGAACAGCGGAGATCAGACAAAAACTTATCACAAAACGTTTCAGTGACAAACTTGAAGACGAAGTCTCCATGACAAGCACAACCCTCGGGACCACCTCTGAAGCTTCTGTAAATGCTGAATTATTTGAGAAAAAGGAGAAATAACTGTGTAAAACAAGAGAGGTGTGGTAAGAATGTGTGAATGTTTCAAACTGAAGCCGTTTGTGGAACTCAAGGCAGGTACAGTGCTTTGGGCTTCACCTTAGCTGGTTTGATCTTCCGAGTAATGGTGAGCTGGTATGACAGTTCCATTTTACAGAGGAGAAAACTGAGGCCCAGTAGGGCGCTGGAATAAGAACCAGCTCTGCTGGGTCAAGGCCCATGCTGGATCCCTTGCTGCCCCGAGGAGGCTGGGCGGCTCACTATCACTCACTGGAAGCCTTCCTAGAAAAGCAGGGTTGACAAGCTCCTGCCAATAACACAAGCAGGAAGTGTGGACAGGACACACGCTGCCTCCTCCATGACGCGGGTTCCCACAGACAAGCTTTAGGAAGCCACAGTACCACTGGGCATTCTATTAAAAGGCAAGCATCTCAGGACAGGAAGTGGGCTTCACTTGATAGCATACTAAAAACAAGATTCGGAGAGAAGGGCCAAAGGCATTGGGAAGGGAAGCGGATGCAATACTTGTGGGAATAGAACACCAAATACCCACAGCTGCGCTGAGTTCATTTCCAGGGTAAACCCAGGCTCTTCTGACCCTTCTCATAAAAAGCTCCCCCTTTGGAGGAGGAGCTTAAGCACAGCAACACTGAGCTTTTTGCAAACCTGGAAATTTAGCCTAATAAAACAATCAAAGGAGAAAACCTGGCGGTGCCTGGGTAGCTCAGTCAGTTGAGTATCTGACTCTTGATTTCAGATCAGGTCAGGTCATGATCCCAGGGTCCTGGGATCGAACCCTGTATTGGGCTCTGTGCTGGGCATGGAGCCTGCTTGAGATTCTCATTTTCATTCTCTCTCTCTCTCTCTGCCCCTCCCCCACTCACTTGCGTGCACTCTCTCTTCAAAAAAACCCAGAAAACAAAAAACAAAACAAAAAGGAGAAAACCTGTATGTTCGAAGATGTCTACTATCTCGTGATAGGCTCAAGAACCACAGGGAGACATGTGACCAGTCACACTTGGTTGAGGCGGGACCTGACCATGTGGAACCTTGGTGGAAGGTTGGGCGGCCATTAAAGACAAAAGGGGCAATGACAGTGATCTCTTCCTCAAACCTGCTGCTGAGTATATGGCTGCTGGCTGTCGCGGGATCTGTGACACGAGGGGCCGACAGGCTACAACCCTGCACTAAATCCCCACCTGGTTTACACATGGTCCTACTGGAACAATTCAGGCAATTCTTTAAGAACTCAGAGAAGTTTAAGAATTGTGTGGGCAAGCTTCTCTTGGCATAAGAATCCTGTCTACCATAATTGCTGGGGTAAGTAGAAAGTTAGGGGTCCCTGGAAAACTAAAAAGGAGACATAGCTTTCTTCATATAAAAAAGGGCGGTGGCATTTTAGGTGCCCCCACCCATCACCTTGAAAGAAGGTAAGGACAAAATGCTACTCTCAGCCCAGGGGACGGCCTCATCAGAGACAAGCCATCAGTGGTAAATCTCCCAGCACTGATTCAGAAGATGGACTTGAGGCCCGTTCTTGAGTTATCTTTCCTCTGAGCACTTGGAGAGCTGACCGAGTGGAGCCAGAGAACTGGGGATGCTGACCCATGCCGGCCCCCCTGACTCTGACCTGAACTCTGTCACCTTAAGATGACTTCTGTCCCCACCACACAAGTCCCTTCGTGAATATGTATCACCCTTAGCTTTAACCTTCCCCAGTTTTGTTGTTCAGGGAGACACCGTTTTGGGGAAGGTCCCTGAGGTTCTGCAAGCAAAGTCCTTCCTCTTCCTTGTCTGTGGCATGGCTGTCCTCTGGCTCGACACCCACCAAGAGGGGAACCCGGTTTCAGATAACAATGGGATACGCAGTGTGTATCTTCAGGGTCAGGGGCCTCATCGCCTGAGGAGAGCCCAATCCTCCCTCCCTCTGCCTTCCACTTTTTATGTTTTTTAAATTTATTTTTATTTAGAGAGAGCACACGTGCACACGTATGAGCAGGGGAGAGGTGGAGAGAGCGAGAGAGAGATATCTCCAAGCAGATTCTGCACTGTCACCATGGAGTCCCATGCAGGGTTTAAACCTATGAACTGTACGATCTGATGACCTGAGTGGAAACCAGGAGTCGGACGCTTAACCGACTGAGCCGCCCAGGCGCCCCTGCCTTGCAATACTTTTAACCACAATCTGTACCCTTGAAACTCCTAGCTACTCTGTGGAATCAGCCATGCCACCTGGAAAGGCTCAAAATCCACTGTTGCAGAAGATCTCCTCTCACCTGATCCTGTAAAACTGGAGTTTAGACTAACCAACCCCCCTTCCCAGAGGAATCCACATGGGTCACAGTCGGCACACCCTAGACCTCGTATTCATAGCTACCACCCGCCTCCAAATCTCAGTTTGAAGCATTCCTCTCTCCACCTGTTACCCGAGTCCCACCTCCTCTGTCTCATCCCAGCCCCACCAAGATGGACAGCCTCTGTCCACCACTCTCTCTCTCGCAGCCTCCCTTCCCGCCACACTGGTATAGAGTCCATGGCCCCACCTGACACCTACTCCCTCTGAACCGCTCCCCCCCCACCACTTTCTCCCTCTGGGGTACTAACTGAGGGAACCTCAACTCTGCTTGAATCCAGCTCCTGCCATTCCCTGCACCTCAACCTGCAGCTCAAGCTTCCTGGAGGGAAGGAGACAACACGCTGAATGGTCTCTCTTTACACCCGTGACTGAGCAACCTTAAGTGTCCCTGTGGTGGCATGTGGCCACCCTCCTCACCTTCCAGATCTCCCTGAGATGAACAGCCTCCTTTACTGCTGCTCCCACTTCCGATCTCTCACAAGCTCCCTTTCTCTCACGACTCCCTTGCTGCTCTCGTCCCTGGGGAAAAGCGAATCCATCCAGAGAGCTGCACACGATCATCACAAAGCAAGCCCTTCTGTGGCACTGACATGCCCAAGGCACTGCTCTGAACCCCTCACACCCTGGCTGTGCGTGCACATGGAGCAGTCCCTGGAAGGTACAGCTGTCCCTTGTTCACAGTGAAGAAACTGAGGCAGGTTAGGACCTCAGCTAGGGTGCAGCCAGGCCGCCGGGTTAAGCCTGGCCCTTCCGCCCATTTCCTGGTGTCCATGCCCCGGGTTCTGCACATCCCGTCAAAGGATGATCCTCTGCCCGTGCTCTGGGCCCCACACCCTCCAGCTCCTCAGGGCCCTGCAGCCACCTCCCCGCTCCTCTCCAGTCCCACTAGCACCCGCACACCCTCGGACCCCAAGCCTCCCGATTCCAGGTTTGCCCCCTGCCTCCAGCCAGCCTTCTGCTCCCCTTTTAGAGCTCCTGAAACAACACCTTCACTCCCAGCTGGCACTGTTCTTCCTGTTCCCCCTCGAGCCGCCCCCCGCCCCCAATCAGACCCTGACAAAGCAAACGGGATGGTCCATTTCCAGGCCTGATCCTTCTTGACGCCTCTGCAGCAGATCCACACAGCCGATGGCTCCTTTCTCCTGCGAGCGCCCTCTTCGCATGGCTTTCGTGACATCACACTCCTCTGGTGTCTGTCCCAGCTCACCGGCTGGCCCTTCTCCACCTCCTTTCCTGGATCCCTCTCACGTCCGCAACCTCTATATACTGGGCTCTCGCAGGACTCCATCTCTACTTACTTCCTAGAGGAACGCATTCCCATCTCCTGGCTTCGAACACCTTCTGTTCCTTGTTTGTTCTCAAACTTGTACTGGAGCCCCACTCATAACACCCAGACTCCGATACCAACTGCCCACACATCCTCTGTCCTTGGATGCTTAGTGAATGGGTATCTCAGACCTAAGAAATCCATGATAAATTTGTGATATCCCCCAACTCCCCCACCTTGCTCTTCCCATGTCCCCTCTTCTCCACAGAGGGCCGTGGTCATGTGTGGCGCTGGTGGCATCACAGCTCCTGGAAGGCACACCTGCTCTGATCAGTACAGAGAGGAAGTGACACTGTGCCACTCTGGAGCCTTGGAGGTTTTTAAAATTGTTTGTTTGTTTATTTATTTTGAGAGAGGGGCGGGAGGGAAGGGCACAGAGGGGGAGAGAGAGAGAATCCCAAGCAGGCTCTGCACTATCAGCGCAGAGCCCGAAGTAGGGCTCGAACTTACAAACCATGAGATCATGACCTGAGCTGAAATCAAGAGTTGAACGCTCAACCGACTGAGCCTCCCCGGCAGCCCCAGGAGTCTAAGTTTTAAAAAGGCTCATCAGGGGCGCCTGGGTGGCTTAGTCGGTTAGGCGTCCGACTTTCGCTTAGGTCATGATCTCGCGGTTCGTGGGTTCGAGCCCCGCGTCGGGCTCTGTGCTGACTGCCAGCTTAGAGCCTGGAGCCTGTTTCAGTCTGAGTCCCTCTCTCTCTGACCCTCCCCTGCTCGTGCTGTCTCTCTCTCTCTCTCCTAGAAATAAATAAAACATTAAAAAAAAATTGAAAAAGGCTTATCAGCTTCACTCTCATCCTCACAGGAACTTTGAGTCACTATGTAGGATGTGGGCTTCTCAGTTGGACAGACCATGTGAGAAGGATACACGGAGAGAGACACGGAGAGATCCAAAGACGTCATGGAGAGAAAGAGAGAGACCCAACAGTCCTGGCTGAGTCCAGCCCACAACCCAACCAGCCAACTGACGAGAGACACGGGAGTGACCAGTGACAAGACCGAAAGCAGGAGTGTCCAGCTGAGCCCAGCTTGGATGGTGGGGCCGTGAGCAAGCAGACCGGTTACTTTAAGCTACTACATTTGAGGTGGCTAACTCCTCAATGGGAAATAGAGGCAAACGGCGGCTCGCTCTGGTGTTTATTATCCCAGCTGCTCAGATCACAATCTTGAGTCATTCCTTATTCCTCTTTCCCTCCCACTCCATGTCCGACCCACGTGCAGTCAGCACATCCATACCCTATTGTCACATCTGTCACTCTGCCTCATCTCTCACCCCCTCCCTGCTCCTACCCTTCCCCCTGCTGCCTGACCCCCACTCGCCCCTGCCCCAGTTTACCTTCTGACACAAGAGTCAAAATAATCCTTTAAAAGTACAAGAAAGGCCATGCACTCCTTTGCTCAATACTCTCCAGTGGCTGCCATGCCACTCGGTGTCCCCACAGCATCCTAGGAAGCCCCCCACCCCCACCCCGAGCCAGCCCTATCATTTCTTGCCAACCAGTTCCTTCTGATCCTACCACACTGGCCTCCCTGCTCACCCCCAAATGCTAAACAAGGGCCACTGTGGGCCTTTTTCACCCGCCGTCTCCACCGGCCGGAATGCTCTTCCACACGCAGTCCCCTGTTGCCCTCGCACCCGAATCTCGTCCCTGCTCCAGGGTCACCTGGGAGAACCCACCCTGAGCGGTGTCTCTAAGAGCACCTCCCCCCACCTCCCACGGCCACGCTCGGCTCCCCTCGCTGCCCTCGCCATCTCCGCAGCCTTTCCTTCTCTCCTGCCTGCTGCCTGCCTCCTTCCATCGTCACATGAGCCCCAGGAGGGCGTGGAATCGGAACGTCACGTTCACTGCCACCTCTCGGTATCTCGACAACCCCATGAGCATACGCGCTACTAAATGCTGTCCCTCGCGTTCCTGAAAACGAGGTTAACAAGGTGCGAGACAGCCAAGCTGCTCACTGCATCCCACAGGCCCGCTCCTGGAGCCTGGGTGGGAGCAGAGCAGCCCCTGCACACTGCGCGCTGCATCTCGCCTGCTTCGGACCCTCCAAAGCTTTCTTGTGGCCCTGCGGTTGGTCAAGTTCACCCTCGTTCACACGGCCCACACGTCTCCGCAGGACCCGACACCACTACCCAGTCCAGGTTCAACCATGCTACTCAGCAGCACCCGCTGCACTCTGGCCACAAAGCTCTCCAGCTGTGCCCACGCTGTTCCCTCTATCAGAAATGCCCTTCCTCTCACTCCTTCCACGAATGCCCACTCATCCTTCAGGCTCAACCTAAATATCCCTAAGTCACGGAGCCCTTCTGTGGCCCTTCTTTCTGTGGTTCCTCCTTTCTCTTGCTGTCCCCTTTTCAGGCCACCCACCATTTGTGGAAATGCAGCAGGTCACCCAGGAGAGGTAGTCACCAGCACCCTGGGGTCACGGAAGCCTGGCTGAGGAAGGAGGGCAGACAGGAGGGCCTCTAGAGGCAGGACCAGCCGCATAGCTTGTGGGGCAAAGTGAAAACCGGAAATGGAAGTTCCCTTCTTCATAATTAAGAACCTTAAGAGAGCAACAGCAGAGCCTCCAATCGAACATGGGGTGCCTCTGAGCACGGGGGGCTGTGGGATGCCCCTGGTCATATGCCCATGAAACCGGCCCTGCCTGGTGACCATGGTTCATTAACTTTAGAGGCAAAACTCGGCACCCGATGCCCATGCATGTTGGGGACTTATGGAGGCCTCAATGCCGCCCACCTCCTAAGAGATGTGGCAATGCACTTGTTTTATGGAGAGGGACCAGGGCTCCATTCTTGAGCCAAAGAAGATCTCCTCTCCAGGGTGCCTGCCCATCAGATGATCCATCCGGGCTAAGTTCTTCCACCGCCCGTTTAACACAAGCTTACCCTAACGACACGGGCAAATGTCAGGAAGAGAAAAAGACACAATAAGGAAAGAAGACCTTTCATCAACCTTTCCATGATGCAGTGGGAGATCTACCTCTTCTTCTCACAAGTATTCCGGCTCATCACACCTTCCCTTGGTTGTTGAATAAGAGCTTCTCCCTAGTAAACAAATGAGTCAACTACGGGCCAGGAAAGCTCTTCTTTCAAACAGCCAGCTGAGTATTGGATACACGTAACATTTGCTCTTTTAGGAATGAACCACAGCTCCAGAAGTACAAAGCAATTATATCCTAACAGAATAATAACAGGAGATACATGGTTCCCAGGATTTATTGTAAAATAAAAGGGCTGCAATGTGGTATCTCGGAAACCCTCAGCTGCTGTAAGAAAGTCCCCTCGGTCTTTTATCGTATTACACCACATCTGACCTGGACAATTTCAGCGATGCCAACGTGCTCTTTCCTACACCACCCATGCTCCTATATCACTGCTTTACAAATATTTTTTTTTACTATGACCCACAAGGAAAATATGTCTCACGTTGTGGCCCAGCACACACGTATCAACCAAACTAAAATAAAAATTTCATGTGTGGGGCACTCTGAGACTTTTCATTATTTGATTTCAGTTTTTAGAAATGATCATCTGACCCTCTACATTGGTTTTATAACCCACTAAATGGGTCATGACCAACAGTTTGGAAATGCGGTTTTAGATCATACTGGTGTACATTATTACCCACAATTCCTTCCACCAGATCTTCACTCAAGCTCTACTCTCAAGTGTCCGTGAATCCACAAGAATAAAAGAGGTGGCTTTTAAAAAGGCAGGCACTCAAACGATTCCTCTAGTGAGAGGGACAGGAGCATTCTAGAGCTACAAGGCTGAAATGAAGGGGATTAGGCAGGAATGAATGCAGAGCAGGTCTTCACAGTGTGATGGGCGGATCCAAGAAGGAGGGAGTGGCCAAGGCAGGGAACCTCCTGAGGTCAGGCCTCCCCGGTGTGAAGCCACTGGTTTTGTTTAAAGTGCCACTTCCTCCCAGAATATCAGACACACTCACCTTCCAACAGAGAAAAACATTCTGCAGAAAAGGCTTTTTGGTCATCTTTGAGGCTCTTGACGCCTCTGTCTCCCCTAAGTGGCCAGTCACCATTTTGTCATCTTCCTCTTCAAAGAATCTCTCACATGCACCCCCTCCCTCCTTGTCCTCTGGCCTCCAGCACAGCCTGAGGTGAACCTGTGGCATCCAGACCCTTCACAGCAGCCAGACAAGCCAAGTGCCCTCAAGATGGCTTCCACGGGTGATGCCTTCAGGGGCGAGGACCGTTTCCAGTACGTCCATGTTCTAGACCCTCAAGTCCCCAGCCCATACCGAGTCTCTCCCCGGTAGCTGTCCCTCTACAGCACTGCTCACTCCCTCTCATCTCACCACACACTTCCAGGGAGGCATCAGGATTCAGTATCTGACTAGAAATATAACCGGCTGGGCACCCTTCCCCTGCTCCCATGCCACCATATAACCCTTCAGCTACATGCAAAATTGCTTTCCTTGCTTGCCTCTAGAATGAAGCCCCACTCAGGGTGAGGGAGGATCTCTGCAGGCCCATCAACTGGCCATCAGTAGTCGGGACACCAGGTCCTCCTGATGGCTGTCCCTCAGGAAGAATCCTGGCTGAGCGCAGCACTGGGGACAGTCAGCTGCGCTTCTACCGAACAGCAGGTCTGTTTCTTTGCAGGTGGACCATGGGATCGGAATCCCCAACCAGGCTGCCTGTAGGGGACTAGCTGTTAAAGCCGGCGCCAGGTGCAGCTAGGGACGCAACTGCCTCGCTCTGGGGTCCACCATTTTCTTTTCTCCTGTGGTTCTCTCTGAGGCCATATGTCACATCTGTCTCTACACCTTCAATCAACTTTCTCTAGAACATGTCAGGAAACAGAGAAGTCGGTCCTGAATTTCTCCTGCTTGCTCCTGTGCTGCTTCTCATGCTCTCCCTGCTCTGCTAAGGCAGCAGCTCTTCTAAAGAGTCAAACGCAAGGCTCACACTCTGCGATGAGTACTGACATAAAAAACAGCCCTTTCCAAGCATACCTGGGATATCCGTGCCCGAGTGCCATTCCCCCACTCTGTTTTCCCCGTCTCACCATGGTGAAGAGAAAGAAAGTAGGGAAGGCTGGGGGTAGGGGTGAGGGGAAGGGAGACCAGCCGCAAACCCAGCGGGACATGCCAACCTACCTTGGTCAAATCCATTCCCAGTTTGAGCTGTGAAATGAGATGAAGGATTATACTACGCTGATCCTCCATGACACCCAATTCTGTCTCTTCTTTATCTTCAGTATCACTTTTCTCATCTTCGGACAAGACCAGTTCAGGGCCTGAGTTTGGCTAAAACAAGATCATTGATACAAATCACCAGCTGGTCCAGCAAAAGTCAGAAGCGCAGCATAGGGCCCCATATGCTTAGCAATAAGGACAGAAGGAGCCCAATCCTGCCCCGGAAACAGTTTCTCTATAAACCAGTCCTATTAGCCATGGGGTGGAAGAGGACCCTTTTTGGGGGTGCAGGCCCTTTGGGAGAGGCCACCTATTCATGTCCATTCATTTTCCCCACCATGCTCTATTAGTTAACTTTCTGGCCAAGGACTTTCCCCAACAACCACAAAAAAGGCTTCCTGCTCTTCAAAACCTACATAGGCATGAGCTCCCTTATCTGGACTGTTCCCATACAAGATTCTCCTATTAACTTGTACAACCCAGGACAATTTATATCGAATGTAAACTTTTCTGTTTAATAAGCAAAAGTCAGATACTCCTGGGATTGACTGAAATTACCTTAGTTATGAGAAAATTTACTCTGCGATGATTTCTACTCACACCAATTAATATCACTGCAGCAAGTGTTAAAAAAAAAAAAGGCTCTGAGCTGGCATTAATTCAGGAAGGGTGACAAAAATTAAAATTTAAGGAAAAAGACCAACATTTTATAATGCTAACATGGGTGTTAGCCAACAGGCCCTGCTTTCCTCAATGCAAGTTCATTAATTCAATTGCTTGATTCTGAGTTTTCAAGTTACACAGTAAACAGGCACGTGATAAGCAGAACGTGCAAGAGGGATTACTGAGCACCTCAATTTCTAAGTCTCAGATGTTAAGAACTCTGGCTATAATGGACAGTTGTCCTTGGAATTCTATTAAAGTAACCTTACTCCCCCTTCCACATTTACCTGTGTTCCTATGGTATTTGTTTATGCATAAGCTGATGCACTCTGCAAACACATCACGCAATTGTTTCTAATTACCAATGACAGTCCAGTCCAATACACTTAATATGCAGAAATGCAGGCACTCAGGGTATTAAACATAAGTAGACACCGACATGCCCATATGTCTATGCAAAACTAATGATTTATAAACTCCATTAGGTTCCTCTCCTAAAATACCCAAAGGCTATTTTATAGTGATCAAGGTGGTTGTAACTGACCAGCCTAAGACACGTGGGCTGGCCATTCCTTACCAACACTCCATGGAGAACATATGATCCTCTTCTCCCCTGGGGTAGGCATTTAAAAACTTCCCACTGAAATAGACATTTTTCCATAGACATACTTCTCAAATCATTCTGTCACCTCTGAACACCACCAATTCTGGAGAGCTCACTGGAAAGACCTGAGTGAAGCCCATGGGGGTACACTCTCCCCCCACCCCCACCAAGAGTTTCATTTTCCTCCACTGTGTGCCTTGTTCTCCAGTCTCATAGCAATGTGTGTTGTTTCATGTCACTGGAAGATTGTTTTGCTAGAATATGCCGAAATAAGTGGGGACCCCTGTCCCCCATCCTGCTCCAGGAAAGACTAACGAGATAAAATCTGGGGGGACTGGGCTGCCCTGATTCTAATGCTGAGAAGTTGGAAGAGGGGCTCCAGAGGCCACCCTGCCTCTCCTCCAGCTTCACTTCCATGACACCCATCTGCTGTGCCCCCATGCCTACCGCTGCCAAGGCCGCTGAGCCAGAATGGCTGAAAGGCTAGGAAAAGGCAGGGCCACCTTCCCACCCACCTGCCCCTCCTGACTCTTCTTGCTCCCTCCTCTGGATTTCAGTTTTGAAGAGAACGCCTGTCTCATTCCGCTGGGAGCTTACAGTTCCAATCACATGCCACCGAAGTCGGAAAGCTCAGACACAATCCCTTCCGATGGCAAAGGTCCTGCTGTCGCTACTTCCCTTGTACTGACCTGGCGGGCGGTCACACGTATCAGCAGACCTCCCCTCGATGCGTAGGCGCCTGGGGGAGGAGAGGACAGTGCCCTGGGCATCTTGCTTTGGGAGGAAAAAGGACAACCAAAACCAAATCAAGCTACCAGCATGCACCCTCCGGGGGCACAGGGGATCGTGGCTTGCCAAGTCCTTACACGTCTCAATAGGCCGGGGGGGCTGCATCTCTAGAGCAGTGGTTCCTGCTTGGAATTCATTGTTCTCACCAAGTACTGGGCGCAGGCCACGCAGATCAATTGTTCAAGTGAGGCGGCCATAAGCTTTATGAAGCAGAGAACGATTCTCTTCCTCTGAAAATGCGAGTTCCCCTTTGTCCACACACGGGCACACAGGGAACTCGCCTTCCCGCCCACTCACTGAGCCGCCCCTGGTGCTACCTGTGTACAAACGACCTGCAACCACACCTCTTCTTGCTGCCCGCCACACTCGGAAATGAAACCCAGCCTGCCCCTGACTTCTGGTAGCCAGGAAATCTCTCTACAAAATCCTGCCGTGAGACACGAAGTACGTGTCAATGTGCACACAACCCACCCCCCGCCCCGGGTCCTTCCTACTTCACTCCACGTGACATTTCCTCCGTGTCTGGTGACGCCTCCCAGAGACACTGGCTACAGCGGAGGGAATTAAGGCTGGTGCACGGGCCCCGGAAGCGGACTCACTCCGGGGCTCTGGGCTGGAGGCCAGAGCTCAAGGGGGGCCCTCAGTCCTGCCAAGGAGCCCGACACACATCACCGGCTTGGATCCTCAGTGAACTGCCTGAGCTTAGACAAGCATCCAGCATTAGTTTCTCTCCCAGAACTCCTGGAAATACACCCATTTTCTTACGGCAGGATCTGCAAAAACCTCTCCCACCTAAACTCAAGTGAATAACCAAGGTTAAAAAAAAAAGATGGTTTCATTCATCACGTTGTTAGTGAACACCTTACAGCAAAGAAGGCCCCAACTCCACCCACACTGGAATGCAGTCTTTCGCAGAAAGGGGAGACCACCCTCCGCTGTGGGTCCAAAATGGAGGAGAGAAGGTAGGAGTATCCAACTGGTCAACCCTGTGAGAAAGAGGTCAGGTGGTGACATAAATACCAGTCTACCCGCATCCACAAAGCATTCACTGTGAACCGGCACTGTGAAGAAATGCAGAATTTGAAGAACAAGGCTTTGCTGGCATTTTAAAGGCTAATAAAAGACTTCTTCCCTTTCAGGGACAAGAGTTTGTTAATTCTGTCTGCTATGAAATCCAGTGTTTCTCAACGTCTGAAGAAAACTGAAGCTGGGCAATGGTTTTATAAGTGCTGAGAAAGTTCCTAAGACTAAGTGAGAACAATCGTCACACCCCACCATCCTCCAGAGAGCTTTGCAAATGAGCCAGCCCAGCCATAAAAACGTACACCGACCTGAAGATAAAATGGAATCAGAATACATTTTAAGGAGAAGTGGGCTTTGGAAAAATGAAGTTTTTAATAAAAACAAAAATAACGAGTCAATATTTCTACCACATGAGCACCTCAGGGCACATGGTGCTACAAAAAATGAAGTGACTCGCACCTATTAGGAAATAGAGGGAAGGACAAGTCAATTTGACACACAGGAAAGAGCTTCATGGCAGCAGGCTGGGGTGTGGGGACGCTCCTCAGTGGCTCCAAAGTGACTTGTGCCCCAGAGCAAAGGTTCTTAATCTGGGCACTATGGACCCTCCTAAAGCTATCTACCACTACCTTTGGTATTTGATACAAAAACAGTGTATCTGGACATTTGAGAGAGAGAGAGAGAGAGAGAGAGAGAGAGAGAGAGAGACGGCCCATGATCTCCCTGGATTCTCATGAGAGTATCTGTCCCTGGGCTAACCTCAGGCCTCTCAAGGAACAAAGGGTCTGAGACCCCGTAAGAGAGATGGCCTCTCCGGATGGGACATGGTCCAGCCAGAGAGAGTCACAGCATCTGCAGCTGTCAAGGGCTGAAGCCAGAAACAACATCACGGCCTGGGTTAGGTGTACGCGGGTTGAGCAAGCTTCCTCCGGGGGGGGACACTAGTGCAGAGGAACACAGACCTCTGCTTCCACCTCTTCTTTGTATCCCAAATCTTATCTGCAATACAAATGCAAATTCCAAGCAAGACGGAATTCCAATCTGGTTTATTCAATACACACATGTAACTGAACTTACAGTTGGGGTCAGTTCCTGGAAAAACCATGAAACAGACATTTATGTTCGAGGTCCATTCATTTCCCTGTCACAGACCTCATTCTACCCCGTGCCCCCGCACCTACTCCCCTTTCTCGGACAAAGCACATGCAACCCAGCCCTCATTCTTCACGACAATCTCTCCTCCTTTCTTAACTGGCTCTCGGAGAGCTGAGGCCAACTTGAGTAGTCTGATCTACTAACATCCTCTTTATTTGTAAGTGCCTAATAACCTAGTGTCTAATGCAAAGGGCTGAATCCTTAGATTTGAGGCATTAGGAGAGAAGCCTAGGGGGCTACATTATCTGACCTTTAAAAACGACTGTTTACTGCTGAACACGGATCAAGGTCATGGTACAGCCCTTAAATCGCAGACATGCAGGTAGGTGGGCTCTGCTCTAACAAAGATTAAGATGGGTGCCCACCACCGTCTTTTGCCCAAATAAGTGTCCTAGAACAGATATTCTTAAGAAGAGAATATCTTCATCAGAAAATACACCCACTGAGTCCAAGTGATATGCAGCTCTCCTAAGAGCCTACCTGACCAAGGATAGAAAATAAAGGCAGCTAGACAATGAACATCAAACTCTTTTCTGTCAGCAAGCATGTTGCAGCCCAACATTTTGAGAGTCTGGCATTTCTCCCCACACCCTGTTACCTCAGCACAGAGGCATGGGGTAAATTGAGCCAGACCCAAGAACCTTGGTCTTGAATGGTAAGAACCAAACAGTGTCCAGATATCATCCTTATGGGAAAATGAGGATACCCAGCCATGTCAGAAAGAATATCTGATGTTCTGAGGGTCACAGAAAGCTGGATGGTGGGGGAGAAGACCCAAAGCACCACCCTCAGATACCTACCCTCAAACGAGAGTCACGTTGTGATATACAGCAGCAGTGCAAAGGAGCAACCGGGCAGTGAGGTGTTCCCCTTCACGTAACTTATCTTTCACTTCTGCAACTACACAGAACATGCAATAACATGCAATATGGCTACCGGGACAAGTATGTTTTTGTTTACCTTACAGATAAGAGTCAATAGATATTGGTTTCCTAGAAAATGAGAGGTTCTAGAAAAAACAGGAAATGTCAAGTGGAAACATGGATGGGGTTGAGGGGGTGCAGAGAGACTGGAAAAATAGGTAAATGGAAGACAGAGAAAGGGGACAAATAAACACAGTGACTACTAAAAGACAAGCAAGGAGTTCTGAGTGTCTAAGAGGTAAAAGTACCCCGCGACCAACTACTGAAACAATTTTTTTGTTCTGATGATAATGGCATTACTGTTGACGACCCTTATGGAATCCATAAAACCAAGTATTTAGTCCCTTTTTACCTCTAGTTGTTTTTTTTTTCACTTCAATATTTCTAGCATATTTAACCAAAGTATCACAACCATTATTCGATCCTCATTGGTTATCTTCACATTTGTAAAAACTGTACATCATAAGGAGCCCCATCTAATAGCCAAGGTCATGAAAACTGGCACAGCTGTTTTTGAAGACCCAGTCCAACTTCACACACAAGTCAGTAGCATTAGTATAGCACTGAGCATATGAAGGTAGCCAGCAGACCAGTATCTTTCACTTGGCATTTCTCTCCCTCATCCCCCAAGAAGACATTTTTATCATAGGACTCTGAAGTGCAAGGCCCTCATGGTATCCCATGCTTGGAAAAATTATTTCCCCCGAGGACACACACAGACGTGAAGTTTTGTCATATGAATGTAAAGCGGCTAAATCCTGATGACCTACTGTCCTTCCCACACTCAGCACGGGTGGGATCTCTTCCCCGGAAGAGTCTCTTCTGTGCCAGTTCCCGATTCCCCCAAAGTAGGCCATTTTTGCCGAGTGGAGGGTCTCTTGGTTGAACGTAAAGATGTTCTCCTCTGTCAGAAGTCATACCAAATGGCGTGATGTCAGACCCATGACTTTGGATGACGTCTCGTGCAGCTGAGGTCCCTTGGCCTTGATGCGAGGCAGCTGCTGAAGGCTCCTAGCATGTACTGTCTTCTTTGTGGGGCCCCGTCCACAGTTGGGTGACCCACCGAGCCTTGAAGGCCACCACTGTATTTAGGGGAACTTATCCTGCCATTTGGAGGTAGGTATAATGAGCGGGGGTAACCCGATGGAGGAGTTGGCTCTAATCCTTGACAGGTTCAAACACAAGCATGTCCACACAGTGGGCTGGTCCCAGCTGCCATTTTGGAGATGCTGAGTTGGTTGCCACTGACATCACAATCCTTCTGCCGCCTCCCAGTGGGCGCGCTGGCTTTCTGGCTCTAACCACACATACACACACATTTACCACACTTGGTTCGCATAGACTGGAAGGAGAGATGCTCTTCCTGAGCAAAGGGGCCAGCCTGCAGAAAGGTTCATTTTAAATAAAATACACCCTGGAAGGTAGAAGGAAGTCACTTGCGGGGAGGGGAGACAGCAGGGGGCATTCGTCATCAGCCAAGATAATCAGGCACAAATCAGGTCTAGAGGATGCAACAGGTGTTCTTTAAAAAAAATTTCTGAGTAAAGCATTCATAGAAAATACCATCCGGCCGTTTCTCATTCCACAGAGCTGCTCGGCAAATGTTTTTCAATGAAAGCAAAAAAGAAAGGAATTGAGAAGGGGCAGAGAAAACCTTAAGTCCGAGAAAGGGAAGGAAGCAGCAGCAGCGAAGGGGGAGGCGATGATCTTGCAGCTGGGACGTCAGAAGCAAGCACGCCAATGACAATACAGGCAGCCTGAGTGCAGGCGTCTGGAGCACGGACCATGCTTCAGCCTCTCCGGCACCAGCGGCCACCGGGAATGGAGGGAAGGGCACCCAGGTGACGAGAACGCCCAAGAGCCAAGCGCTGTGTCTGGTGTGTTAGGACGCTTTGTCGATCGGCACAAGTCGAGCACTTTGCAAGCAAATCCAGCACTGAATTAATGGACTGGCCGAGAACTTGCCAAGGCTTCCTAAAAACGAAGCTAAGCCAGGGTGAGGGGCACCGGTCACCACGGCCCTAGCCATGCAAGCAGCACAGGCCACACTTTCAAACTCACAGGAAGCTTGCGAGCACCAGGGTAGAAGTCCCAAGAAGGAAAAGAAAAGAGGGCACAAAAACAGAGAACAGAATCGTCGTGGCGAAGCTGGACAGATGGCCTGAATGGACATCCTGAATCCGCTACCTTCCACCGGTCAGGCTCCGCTCCTCATCTCTGGAACTACCCTCACCTTGGGCAGCTGCCCAGGGGCCTACAGAAGACAAAGCATGGGAAGGGTTGAGGCCAGAGCTGGGCCCAGAGGAAATGCTCAGTAAGCAAACACTGCCCTCTGGAGCCTGCGGCTTCCACGCAGGGTCCCGGGGGTACCCGTGGGCAAGGTGATCTAGAAGCCACTGCCACAGCACTCGCGTCCTCTTGGCCGTCCCTTCAGGAGCTGTGTGACTCTGGACAGGCTCCTGTCTTAGGTCGTCTCCCATTATAAGGACACGGGGGACTCAGGCTGTAAAGGTCCGGGTCCCCTGCACCGTCCACAGCCATGGGAGCTAGGGCTGCACCAGGAAGGGATTCATAGGAATTCCAGGACAAATCACATGCAGATCCGGGAGCCACAGGAGACAAATACAAAGCAGCAAGGGCCACAGAGCGGAGCCCCCGGGAGCAGTGGGCTGCCATCCATGGCAACTGGAATTCTCTAGAATGCCCAGGAGAGGGAGGGATGAAACTCCCCCAGGACCCACCCTAGTGTCTGTAGGCTCTGGTGTGAGGAAAAGCAATGGCTGAAGACGCAGAAGGCCTCCTTCAGATGGGCTGCATGGTGCGCAGACATGAGGGCTGCAAGAGTTCCCTCCCCCAAACTGCCTCCAATGCCCATGTGAGCTACTGAAGATACAAGGATGCTGGAGACGGTCTCTGCATTCGACAAGCTGGTAACCCACTTGGGAAGCGCGTGCAGCTTTCTCTTCCCCGGCCCTGGGTGGCACCTCTGAGTTCCACCCCATCCTGGGAGACTCAGAGCAACCACGCTTCACAGCGGCAGAGGTGGCCCCTCTATCCTAAGGAGGAACCCCTCAGCCCCCTGGAGGCGACTGATTTGGCACGCATCAACTGGACTTATGCAACTACACATCTACCTTCCCGCTGGAACTGCAAAGTCCGATCCTTCTCAGTAGAGGAACATGGATTCCCTGGACTGGCTACTTAGAGCTCCAGGTTGATGTGGACCTAGAAGCCACCTCTAGGACCCGGGAGAGAGAGAACGCTGTGATCAGTTAATAACAGCAGCCGGGAATGGAGGAGTGGGACGGAGCGGCCTAATCGAAACTCCTTCATGACAGCCCCCATTAGAACTCCTGTCTAGTTTGGCCTTTCATTTCTAGAGTCTCAAAACAAGGGTGAGTGTTTATAAAAGGTTCTCAATTAAAAAAAAAAAACTTGTTTAATGAATGAATAAAACAAGAAAAACAGGGACAACTCAAGTGTGCAAGGACAAAACCCAGATTTGAAAAAAAGGACAGGTGCGCCCGAGTGGCTCTGTCAGCTGAGCATCCATCTCCCGATTTCAGCTCAGGTCATGATCTCACAGTTTGTGGGATCGAGCTCCATATCAGGATCTGCGCTGACAGAGCAGAGCCTGCTTAGGATTCTCTCTCTGCCCTTTCCCCTGTTCTCTCTCTCTCAAAATAAACAAACTTGAAAATAATAATAAAATGAAAAGGACAGCCAGTCACAAAAGATCACATATTACATGCTTCTACTTAAGGAGATTTCCAGAATGGGCAGACGTATGAAGACAGAAAGCAGGTTAGTGGTTGGAAGGGACTGGAAGGCTGGGTGGAATAAGGGTGACAGGTAAAGAGTATGGGGTTTCTTTGGGGGGTGATGGAAATGTTCTACCATGGACTGTGGTGATATTGGCACTTAACCAGAAAAAACCCAAATCCATGGGATGGAACATTTGAAATGAGTAAATTGCATGGCACGTGAATTATATCTTGTAAAGCTGTTCCCTCAAAAATTAGAATAAACATGTAAATAAAAGGACACGTCATGTAAAGTCAAACACAACTAGGGCAGAAGGAAGTCATGGCCTGGGTGACCAGAGAGGCAGACCCTGAGCTGAGTGTCACCAAAGAGCAGTGCGTGGGGCAGCCAGAGAAGGGAGGGAACATTCCAATAGAAGGAGTGGCATGACAGCCAGGACAGTTTGGCTGAGGTCAGAGGGCACATGGCTTTGAACTTACGGCTAGACTCATCCCCTTGAAGAGCCCACCTGATGCTGTGCCTTTCAACCAGTTATTCACTGATGGCCTTTAAATTCCCGTCTCAAGCTCAGCCTTCTCCCTGAACTCCAGCTTCGTTCATTAACTGCCGGCTCGCTACCTCCCCCTGAGCCGTCTGTGGTAGAATAACAGTGTCCCCATGAGGTCCAAGTCCTGGTCCTGGGACCTATAAATGTTCCCTTCCCTTATACAGAGGTGACTGAGAGCCTTGAGATGGAAGAGAGTCCTGCATTATCCAAATGGATCCAGTGTAATCACAGGAACCCCGAAAATTGGAGACTCTTCCCTGGCTGTGGCTAGAAGGAGGTGTGCCCATGGAAGTGTGGTCAGGGAGATGCAGCAATTGGAGGCGTTGAAGACAGAGGAATGGACCACAAGCCAAAGAAAGCAGGCAGCCTCTAGAAGCCAGAAAAGGCAAGGAAATGGATTCTCTCCTACAGCCTCCAGGAAAGTCCCTCCTTTGTTCCGTAAACGTTCATGTCCTTCACTCCATAAACAGGCATGTCAGGCTCTCTGTGAGGCACAGCAGAAGAATACAGAAATGGTCTTTGTCCTCTCGGAAGCTGTGGTCTCAGCCGGGCAGACGGTGGTTGGGTTTGGGGTTCCCATTTGTGGGATCCAACAGCGAGCTCTGGCAGGGGCCGGGGAGTCACAGGGAAGCAGGACGATGGTGGCAGGCAGGGAAGGAAGCAAGCACCGAAGGCAGCCGGTGGGACCAGAAGCAAAACCTGACCGGCCAGAAGTGCCTGCAGGTGGAGCCACTTTAGGAAGCCGGGGGCAACACAGAACAGCTAAGGAGACTCACTCAGGCAGGTAGCGTCCAACGGGGAGAAAGCTACTATACGCTTACCCTCCCCCCTCTCGGATCCAACACACTCCCTCTGTGGGAGGCGCACAGATGCCTCCCAGCGCCCCACCGGCCAGACCCCTACCTGGTCTACACATCCCCCCTCCTGTCCTCATCTCTGCCAACACACTCTAGGCCCTGGGCACACAGCTGTAGGGTCCTAACGCTCTGCACATTCTCCTTCTGTTCCAAACTCCTCCTCATCCACTTTGCCTTCTGTTGAACCATTGGCACATTCTTCCCCAAACACCCTCTTCTCTGCTCAGAAGCCTCCAGGGCCGTCCCACCGCCCAGAGGGAACTGTTCAGTCAGCCCAACATTTAAGGCTCCCCTCAACCTCCCCCTCTCTCCCTTCCCCTCCTGCTCCTCACCCTGAACTCCCTCTGGCCCAGGCAGTGGACAGCACCCTCACGCCATCTTCTAGACCTGTATGTCCGGTGAGGCAGCCACTAGCCACGTGCAGCTATGTGAATCAATTAAAAATAAAATGTAAAATTCAGTTCCCTAAAGGCACTGGCCACACTTTAAGTTCTCACCGGCCACAAGTGGCTAGTGGCTACTGTATCAGTCAGCATACGAACACTCCATCACCGCATGTTGTATCAGACAGGACTGCTCTATGCCTTTAACGCTCTCCAAGTTCATTTCCTTCTATCATGTGTTACTCCTCTGCCAAAACAGCCCCATGCCAGGGTACAGCCTACCATGACCCCGGGTCGGGAACAATCCCTCTCTCCTCTCCAGCCCCATGGGTAAGCTTTGCCAAGGTCACTCACAGGTCACTGCCGGGCCTATCTTTCCTTACCTTCCTGGTAATCTAAGCCTCAGGGAGAAGAGCCCATTTTGAAAACCCAAAATTCCTAATGAAGCACAAAAGAACAATTTTACAAACACTATCGCCTCAGAAATAAAATGATGAAGGAATGACATACTTAGGGTAACCGATAGCAATAAGATTACTCGGTACGTAAATACTCAAAGGAATTCTACTGTCTGTGATTTGCTTCTGTTGTAACCACAGATGCACATGAAGAATTTGGACTTTCTATATCCACGGTTTAAACTACAATGGATTTATGCTTTGTGCTGAGTGACGGACTTCTTCTGATTCTGCAGACAGTAGATACCTTTATTCCGAAAGTAAACACAAGGAAACTCAGGTCGATGCTTTCAGACTCCACACCTGACGCTACTCATTGCTAGACTGCCTTGCTTATTCCACAAGTTGTGCACAGTTATGGGCCAGAACTTCTGATGGGGACAGGAAAGACCAGAGCCGCCACGGAGGAGCTCTGAGTCAGGCCTACCTCACACGTGTCCCCAGCTCTGCAGTCTCAGCGTCACTGAGAACTTGACGGCAAGGACGATCAAGAAAACTATCAAACGTAACCAAGTCTGGGGACACATCCCAGACTTCTGGACTCAAACTCTGGGAACAAGAAGCCCAGATCTGTGTACGTTGGCCTTGTTTGCTTTCATTTTTTAGTTGAAATAGAATTTATATATGGCGCAATAGAGAGAGACTTTAATGTATAGTTTCATGAGTTATGACAAATATATCACTTTCTACTCAGTTAAAATCTTTCACCATCTTAACTATTTTTAAGTGCACAGGGGTGTTAACTGTCTTCACACTGTTGTCCAACAGCTTTCTAGAACTTTTTCATCCTCCCAGACTGAACCCCTATGCCCACGGTGAATGACCTCCCAGTTCCTCCCCCGCATCCCCTACAGAAATTGTGTTCTGCCGATCCTTCTAGGGGCTTCTGATGCAGTCTAGCGTTTGAAAAACGCTGCTCTAACCACCGAAGGCCACAGGGGTCGCGAGGAGCAGCAGAGGAAGGCAGCAGGCATGCAAGAAGCCTGGCACCTGGGAAAGACTAGCAGAAGACATGCCCCTGGTCCCCCCTCTGACCCTCCAAACCCGATCCACATACCTAGTGTGGACACGGCACCAGCTTAGATGCCAGAGGATCCAAACACGGACAAGTGGACAGCTGTTCTCAAAAACGAGTGTCGGCTCACGCTGAAGCAACAAAGTGTATTTCTCAACATCAGACTGGGCTCTGGACCTTTCACTTGACAGCTCGGAAATGGAAATGGAAAGCTATAAACTTGGATTGGAAGAAGGCCCCTGTATTCTCATCAGCAGCCTCATCAGGCGGCCCTTTCATTGTGACTTTGTACTTTATCTGTCCATTTGAGTCACTGATGCCTCTTAGTTAGAAATTCCCAGCTGATTCTTTCCAGTGGAACTTCTGGAAGGGCACGATAACACAAAAACAACTGGAAATAGCCAGTGGCACAGGATGGCCACAGGACAGTTTTGATTTACAAGTCATTAAAAGCAAGAGGCATTTACTGTTCTTTGTAGGCATAAAGGGACTGCGTCATGAATAATGGGAAAACCCTAAGTGCATTAAGGACTCCTCTGCAGATTATGTTCCCTCCAGGCCACAGAGAACGCACATGCGCCAAGGATTTTCTGTGTACCGGGCACATGTTAGTATGTACACAGGTGCACCCCAGCCTTCAAGGTTCTAAATCGGGCAGAGCTATGCCATTTCACTTCAAAAGGTAGTTTCTGGATTATTATTTCCTGACTTTCAAAAGAGCCAGTGACTTAGTACTATAGGCACATCAAGAGCCAGGAAGTTTAGAAACGACACAAAGCTCAGTCAATTTTAGACTTTTTACTTTGCTTAAAAAGAGTTCCGGTCTATTTCCACCATATCCTGGTTTTTATAAGTATGAATAGACAGGAAAGTATCTGGGAGAAACAGGCTCTAATGTTGAGGAGAGGAAGGGAGAGGAGGGGAGAGGAGGGGAGGGAAAGGGAGGGGAAAGAAGAAAGAAAAGAAAAAAAGAAAAGAAAACCACAGCAGCTCTTAATTCTATGATGAGGAAGCACCAATAAGGTGCTGTTAAAGCTACAATCTCTAAATTCCACTTAATACCTTTGGGCTCAAATAGGCATTTTCTCTGCTCTTTAATTTGCGCTGTGTATGTCCATTTCTCTTAGCCACAGTGACAGAGGACATTCAAAGAAGGTGTCTCTGTGCTTGTATGCAAATGTGAATTGATACTTAGGATCTAAGAGTTACAGTAATTGCAACAGTTCCTTTTCCCCCTTATTAAGCCACTGCCATAAAATCCAAATGAGGCTTACTATGTCTTCTACTTTAAAAATTGTCACATTGTCCCACTCTGCTGTCCCCATTTTCAAATGCTTCGTTCAGCGAAAACTTCAAGGGGAAATTAGTGAGATGGCTGTAGCCATCCTGGGGCCCCATGAACACGTGTGGTGAGCACTATATTAACGACTGGAACTGCAGATTATCACATTTAGCACAAAAAGAAGACAGTGAATTTTAATGTGTAAATGTAATCAGGAAGGACCTATATGCTTCCTGTTTTCTTTCTTTCTTTCTTTTTTTAAAGATCACTCTGATGCACAGAGTTTTCATCTCTCCAGCATAACATAACCCTATGAGGGTTCTCGAAGCTAGGTTTTGTCACTTGGGTAGATGTTTTGAACAGTAGCCTACTCTTGTACAGTAAGTCTTCATCCCATTCATACTGCGTGATTATGAAACAAACACCCCCTCATGAGAGTTTAAAAATAACCCACGGTGGGGTGCCTAGGGGGCTCAGTCAGTTAAGCATCCTACTCTTGATTTCAGCTCAGGTCATGCATGATCTCAGTGATCTCACGCTTCATGGGATCAAGCCCCATGTTGGGGTCCATACAGACAGCGCAAAGCCTGCTTGAGATGCGCGCTCTCTCTCTCTCTCTGCCTCTTCCCTGCCCACACAAACTCCCTCTCTCTCAGATGAATAAACTTAAAAAAAATAATATAGAAATAACTCATGGAATGGGAGATTTTGCTAGAAATTGACATTTAACTGGTAACTTTATTTTATCATGTCATCCATCATCTAAGATCTTTAGAACTTAAAAAAAATCTTCTGACATTAAGTGATGCCTTTTGGAGAAATATTGTCTTTTCCAACTTGATAAGTATTCTCCACAAAATTGCATAAAGAACCAGCAACATCAGCCCCTGGATGAAAATGGAGGGTCCCAACCAGAACCACCGTCAAATGAGTCCTTACACAATTAGACCTTTGCTTCAGAGTATGAAGTAGGACAGATGAGACAGTGGGTGGAGGGGTAACAAGGGCTCCGTGTAGCCAACACTCTCCACGAGAGGACCACCTGGTTCTTGCCAGATGTTTCCAAGAAGGACAAGCGTCTACCTTGGCTCATGGACATTCCCATAGTTGCTGTACCTGCCTACAATTCAGCCAACACAAACACAGAGCAATACACTGGCTCACCCCCATGGTGTTCGTAGGCAGCGCACGATTCTGGAGCTTCATTCTACACTAACGCGAAGTTACAAAAGGGTGTAAAGAGAGTCTGACTCTCAAACTGATTCCAGCGAAGGAATCCTTCATGGGAAGAGATTCTACAGTGGTGATTCTTTTTTTTTTTTTTTTTAAATGTTTTATTTATTTCTAGGAGAGAGAGAGAGAGACAGCATGAGCAGGGGAGGGTCAGAGAGAGAGGGAGATACAGACTCTGAAATAGGCTCCAGGCTCTGAGCCGGCAGTCAGCACAGAGCCCGACGCGGGGCTCGAACCCACGAACCGTGAGATCATGACCTAAGCGAAAGTCGGACGCTCAACCGACTAAGCCACCCAGGCGCCCCAACAGTGGTGATTCTTAATTAGATATTTCTTATTGCTGAAATATACCCAAGATGTGGACAAAATACTTGCCTCACATTATGAAGAACTAATTGGCTTTCTATAAAAGGAATGCATATAAAATATGAATTAGAAAGTCTAAACGAAATGAAAAATGTGCAAACGCTATGAACAAGATGCTTAAAACAAGAAAAACACCCATGGATAATACATGATATAGACTCAACTTCATTCATAATTACAAAAACAGAAATAAAACAAGATACCATTTTTCTTCTAAAATTAAAAACGGGAGGAACGCTTGGCTGGTGCAGTCAGTGGAGACTGTGACTCTCGATCACTGGATTGTGAATTCGAGCCCCATGTTGGGCACAGAGCTTACTTAAAGATAAATAGCCAAAAACATTTTTTAAATGAAAAAAAAAAACTGGTAAGAAAAGAGGCACTTGATACTCATTTCTAATGGCAAAAGGACAGGAGAACAGCAGCCCTCACATGCTGCTGTGGAATTATAAATTTGGCTCCGTTTTAGAGGGCAATTTGGTAATACTTAGCAAAACATTTAATTCTCACATTTGTTGACTGAATTCCACTTCAAGTCCACTCTAGACGGTTCCCCTATGTAAGATACAGTTGTGTAAGTGGGCGAAATGTGAGCAGAACGCTCTCTGTAAAAGAAAAAACTGGACAAACTAAACATCTCTACTAAGGTCTGGTAAATAAGGCTCAGGGTCCGCGAATCGTGATACAATCATAGAGTTGGATGCTCTGTAGCTGGTAAAAGGAATGCAAACAATCTCTATGCACTGACATGGGTACATATCGAAGATGTATCGCTCAATTAAAAAGCCACTTTACCTGTATCCGGGCAATTTCACAGTTGTAAAACTTCCTAAAAGAATATATACGTAGCTTTGCTGTGCAAACAAACTCCCCAGAAGAGAGACAGCAACTCCCTGCAGGAGGCGGCCTCAGAAGGAAGGGTGGAAATGGTGGATTTTATTTCTGACTTCCTACAGGGCCTTGGCCATATTTTATGTAACAATGATGCTGTGTCATAGTCATTTCTCAAGTCCTCCTCCTTCCACTGCCTAGCTGAGACTAGTATACATTATCAGAGAGGACTTTACCATTCGACGTCTGGTTTAATTCTGAGGCTCTTGGAAGGCAGTAGGAGTCAGTGAAGGGGTGAGGGGCAGTGGCAGACTGGCCAAAAGCAAGTCTGAAAAGTTTCACTGTGCACTTTGTGTAAGCAAAGCCAGGGACTCTTCTGTTAATAGCACAGCCAGCTAGCCTGACTGCATTCCTGAACAACTTGCTCTATTTCAGGCCAGAGATGGAGCTCAGGTTGACGTCCATGGTATACCTAATACACCTGGTGAGTGCCTACCCACTTACTTCCTGTGGTGGGATGATGAATGACCCAAAGACAACCAAGTCCTGACCTCCAGGACGGTGACGATGTTGGGTTATAAGGCAGTAAGGGTACTGAGGTTGCTAGTCAGCTGAGCTTAAAGTAGGGAGATTTATCTTGGATTATTATCTCGGTGGGCCCAATATAACCACAAAGGTCTTTAAAAGGAGAAGAGGGACATAGAAGAGGAAGCCAGAGGTAGACATGACTATGGAAAGAGTCAAAGAGAAGCAATGTTCTTGGTCCATAAGAGAGAGATAGGACCATGAGCCAAAGAAGGCAGATAGCCTCTAGAAGCTTTGGAAGAGCCAAGGAAATAGACTCTCGCCTCCACCTAGAGCTTCCAGAAAGGAATATAGCCCTGCCAACATCTTAATTTTAGACTTCCAACCTACAGAACTGTAAGATGACAAATTTGTGGTACTTAAGTTGTTAAATTTATGGCACTTTGTTCTAGAAGCACCAAGAAACTGAAACAACTCACCGAGATCTCCTTTATTTCTCGACACCCCAGACTTCCTCCGGCGGGAGAGCCTGGGGTGTGCTGTAAAACCCCGCCCACCTGGGTGGCCCACCTTAGAGCTGCCCAGTGACCTGGGCCCACACTGCCCACTGGCTGGCTGAGTTTAGGACTTCCTCAAAGAGAACCCAGACAAGGTCCAGCAACACAACTGCCTTGAGGATTATTAAGTTAGTTACATCAGGAGAAGCCGTATTTGAGTAAGTTGTTCATGCAACTCCTTTGGAAATCATGCCTCCCCATACAAATATATTTGTCATCATCTACACCCAGACTACTCTTCTGAAAGACCAGCGAAGGAGAAATGAATGTCCCTTGAGGAGCCCAGGAGAGCACAGCAACACGTACTCTTATTATGTTTCTGAAGACATTCAGATCCAGGGATGGGGAATGTCAAAGTACAATGTGAATTAGGGCTGACTTACCACTCACTGAGTACCTAATGTGCCAGGCATTGGGCTGCACACTGAAAATATGGGATCTCATCTGATTCTAATGTTTTCATCAGGAAGGGACTCCACTCATTACTACTGATACACCCCCCCTCCCCCCACACCCATTGCAGTCAGTGAAGGGGATGGGTTTCAGACTGCCCTGTCACATCCTACAGAGGCATTCTGTCATCCTCCATGAAGGACAGCAGCTTATTGGCGCTTGGGTGGCTCAGTCCATAAGCATCCAACTTCAGCTCAGGTCATGATCTCATGGTTTGGGAGTTTGAGCCCCATGTGGGGCTCTGTGCTGAAAGCTCAGAGCCTGGAGCCTGCTTCCGATTTTGTGTCTCCCTCTCTCTTTCTCTCTGCCATCCCCCGCTTGGACTCTGTCTCTCTCTCAAAAATAAACAAAATAGAAATTTTTACAAAAGGACAGCAGCTTAAAGTGACATCTACTCTACGCCAACATGCTCAAGAGAAGGAAAAGAATATTAGCTTTCCTCCTATTATCCTAGAAATGTAATCATTAACCTTACCCTCCCCAAATACCCCTGGGGCTTTCCAAAACTTTTTACTCCTCTCAACAGCCAAATTATCTAAAACAGAATCCCTCAATGTCTTTATTTTTTTTTTTTAACCCAAAGTGGGGAATGAACCCAAGACCACAAGATTAAAAGTCACCAACTGAGCCAGCCAGGCGCCCCTCGTGGTCTTTATTATGATTTTGTACTTCATGTTCTATGGACTGCACCTTCAAGGAATCTGTGTTCTAAAAGGGTATAAATAAAAAGCTTGTCTTTGTGAGGCAGTCACTCTGATGTTTATAAAGGCTTTCTGCTAAGTCTTGGGAAGCAGCCATTGAGCTGCCTGCCCCTCATGTCTGCAGGGCACAGCGGTCCCCACTCACCTGGGCGAGGACCACTGATATCACAGAGCAACAGCTCAAATGGCTGGGTATTTTCCCATTATGGAAATTTCTAGATTGCTATATAAAAGCTTATTCTAAATAAGGTTTTCAGGAGCTCCTGGTTGGGTCAGTTGGTTAAGCATCTGACTCTTGATTTCAGTTCAGGTCATGAGCTCATGGTTCATGAATTCGAGCCCCACCTCAGGCTCTGTGCTGACTGCACTGAGCCTACTTGGGATTCTCTCTCTCCTTCTCTCTCTGCCCCTCCCTCCCTCCCTCTCTCTTTCTCTCAAACTTTATAAACAAACAAACAATGCATCCTAGTAGAACACAAAAAGGCATGTAAACATAAAAGTGTTCCCATCCCGTTTCCATTTCTTTTCTCAATTCAGAACGTGAAATTGGTATCCGTCTGCTATAAGAAAACTTCACAATCCCCAAAGAAGTCCTTTCCTCCCACAATTGCATAATATGGTTCTTTTTTTAAGTCAGAACTACAAGCTGGTCCTGCATTTTAGTACACAGGCCATTGAAAAGAAATACTGGGGAAGTGAAGCAAATTTTCCAAAACATAACATCATTGGTGGATTAAGGGCCTAGGATGGATTCCAGAGTGACCCACAAATTCTTTGAAACTCGTAACATTCATTCGCTAGAACTCATGGAGACATAATACTTTTGCACTATAAATTTTAAAGTAACTCTAAGAAACAAAGTTATATACGTCTCTTATTCTTTTGAAAAGAAAGAAGCCCTGAGGAGATTGGAAAAAAAGGTGAACAGTGACGTACACTGTCAGAGGAGAAAGAAGATGGTGGTGATGGAGTGTCACATGACACCTGACTGCACCTGTCACCCAACAGACGCCACATTGTGGCCCTTGTTTCTTCAACATCTTCAGGGCCAAGGAGAGCTACGGTCCTGAGGTGACTGGGGACAGGATGGACAGCCAACTAGCCATCTGTGAGGTATGCTCAAGGGTTAGAGAAGTGGTGTTTTAGGTCCTGTATCCATAGAGTCTGAAAATCACTACGAGGACTTAGCACTCCAGCCCTCTTATCAGTGCACGCGCAATCGACATTCTGCCTGCTCAGTTGCTCACACCTATCTTCATCACCGAAAACTTAAGAATTTACAATCCTGATTTAGCACCCAGCACGCCCCTGCACTGCACAGGACCACAAGCTAGCCACAGAATTCAATTCAAATCGCAAAAGGGATACAGAATGCATTGATTAATTTGGGCAAAGCCCAGAGTGTATGTGAGAAAAGACTGTACTCTTTTCTCCCATAACATCCTTTCCCCCAGATCATCAATCTCTGAGCACCGACTTTCCATCTCAGGAAAGTGAACGTCATCTGAGGCAGCCTATAAATCACCTTGAGAAGAATTATTCATTGTGGGCAAATAAAAATGTAAGCCAGGCAGATGGTGAAAAGCTCATTTCTCCTGGTAAAGTTTCATGGGAGAAGGCCGGCAAGGGGTTGTGAAATCTGGGGCCACGTGTATAAGCGGAGAAAACATACCCCCCAAAAACAGAATACTAAAAAAATATCCTACCACATCGTTACAGTCTCTTCAACTCTTCACCTCTGGTTCAGATCTGACTTCCTCCCTTCGTGGCAAGAGCAGTGAGAGGAAGGCAGAGGGAGGAGGAGGAGGAGGAGGAGAAGGAGGAGGAGGAGGGAAAATCCATACTAAACACTGCAGTGTGTTTAAAACGATTCATTCACCAGGTTCAAAGTGCTGGATCCTTTGAGTGCTGGTGCCGGGTAGAACAGATTATACCACTGGGTGCTGATTTTTTTCAGTGGCTCCAGCTCACAATCGTCAAATCCAAGGAGGCCACCTCCCTTTGTGTTTATGTCACAAAGCCACACTGGCTGGGGGAGGGGAGAGAAGGGAGGCCACACGGTGACCACTCCTAAGGCTATCCCTAAAGACCTGCTTACTCCCAATGAATGTTGAAACCCAACGAAAGTCCTGAGACAGACACTACGGGCCTCCAAGAAGGTAGATTTGGGGCCTTCCACCATATTCCCTCTCTCTCTTATAAAAGCAACACCCCACTAAGAAAACAAAACCTTAGTATCACCCACGAAAAGGGAGAGAGGAAGAGAAGTAGGATGGAAGGATGAGCAAGTCCTTGAAAAAGTAGCATACTCTGAAATGAATCCTCAAAAGCTGCAGAGGAAGTTACACCGCCATCATGCTCCATAGTCGAGAGCTCACTCATGATGCTAGAAACCAAGTTCAAGGAGCCCTTGAAAGATGCACATACAGCTCAGGTCTGTGTGTGATGGTTAAAGTTCTTGTTCGTTTGTTAAGAGAACGAAAAGGGCAAAAAAGTGAGTTTTTTTTTGGCAAGAACAACAGCACTCTTAGCCATGGGCCATGGGATGCACAACACACTAGACGGTCATCTCGATTGCTACAAGCCACAGGTAGATTCGAGGTCACATCCCCCAGGACCTACATAGTCTTGGCATTCTGACCTGGAAACGTCACTTGTGTAAAAACCATTTCTTCTCCTTCTAATCCCAAAATATATTGTGCATTGTGAAATATGCAAGGAATTAAGAAGCTGAGTATCTTAGCTCAGGCTGCCATAACAAAATACCATGAACAGGATGGTTTACACAAGAGAATTTATTTTCTTTCTTTTTTTCCCAAAAGTTTATTTATTTTGAGAGAGAGGGAGGGAGAGAGACCAGGAGGGGCAGAGAAAGGGAGAGAGCGAGAGAGAGAATCCCAAGCAAGTTCTGCATGGTCAGCACAGAGCCCGATGCAGGGCTTGAACTCACGAACTGCGAGATCATGACCTGAGCCGAAAGCAAGAGTCGGACGCTTGACTGACTGAGCCTCCACCCAGGCACCTGAGAATTTATTTTCCTCGTAGTTCTGGAGCCTGGACGACTGAGGTCAGGATACGATCATGGTTGGGTTTTGGTGAGAGGGCTCTTCCTGGTTTGTAGAAAGCTGTCTTCTCACTCTATCTTCCCAGAGCAGAGAGAGGGGTCTCTTTCTCTTCCTCTTCTTACAAGACTACAGTCCTACTGGATGAAGGAACTGGATTAGGGCCCTCCCTTACAACCTCACTTAACTTTAGCTGCCTCCTTAAAGACATTACCTCCCCAATGCCGTCACATGGGGCTGGGGCTTCAACATATGAATTTGCAAGTGGAGGCAGGCACAACTCAGTTTATAGTTATAAAAATCTGCTGAACTAAGGAGTTCTCCATTCAATATCCAGCACATAGTAACTCAATGTTCGATGAATGAACAAATAACTGGGTAGATGAACAATTACTGACTTACTATATGCAGACACAGAGCAAACTCAGGAGGGAGGAGTGTGTCTGCAAAGGCAAGTAACAACCTGAATCCTTGTGATTTTTAAGAAGTCCTAAGGATCAGGGGCGCCTGGGTGGCTTAGTCGGTTAGGCGTCCGACTTTCGCTTAGGTCATGATCTCGCGGTTCGTGGGTTCGAGCCCCGCGTCGGCCTCTGTGCTGACTGCCAGCTCAGAGCCTGGAGCCTGTTTCAGTCTGTGACTCCCTCTCTCTCTGACCCTCCCCTGCTCACGCTGTCTGTCTCTCTCTCTCCTAGAAATAAATAAAACACTAAAAAAAATTAAAAAAAAAAAAAAGAAGTCCTAAGGATCAAATAGCAAAGAGGCATATCTTCGACATTTGCCTGATGGATGGATTACTTTCCTTTCAGACCAACAGCCCGAAGAACAGAAGAAAGACAAAAACCCAGATGATCAAGCCCCAGCGCATTCCTAGCGTCAGGACCTAAATCTGTCCTCGGCGGTTATAAGAAGAGTCCCACATATAATCTCCACCATCTAGTGCCCTTTGGATAGGTGGTCAATGCCAATGGCTAGAAATAGGCCAGTGAGGAAAGCCTTGAGCCTGGAAAGGTCCAGAACATGGGCCAATAATGAATCTTCTGTCACAGCAGCATACATAACTCATATGCCACTCACTAAGTTAAACTTACTTCTACCGGGCTTTCCAGAACCACTAGAGAAGAGCAAGGAATAGCAACAGGAAAAAAGGAGAAGCTTGTCCTTTAGTCACGAACAGTACAAATAAACCTTATCATTCCCATTCATTCATCAAATCTTTACAAAATGTCTACTATGTGCAGAGTACTTTCCTAATGTTTTGGAATCGTCAAAGAGGAATCAGGGATGGGGGTCTACCCTCAAAGAATCTGGTCTCTAAGATGACATGCTCAGGTTAGAAAAGCCCTAGGGAAGCTGAAGATGATTTCTGCACAAAGTAAAGCTGCTTGGGGATTTAGGGACCCAGGGGGCACCATCTGTGACCCCCCCAAAGGCAGACTCCTCCCTCCCCTTTGCTTAACAGAAACCCAATTCTGAGATCCCTAGGACTTGATATCTTGGACTCAGATAAGGGACACTCTCTACAGCCACAGAGGCAGACTCATGATTGCTCTCAAGTCGCTACGGAAATCCAGTTGCCAACAATAAGTCACAGGTCTTGGCGTGAGCACGTGATCTGGTCTGGCTATGACGTAACAGAAAACGTGTGTGGGGACCAGGGGCGGGGGGCTGCCCTCCCCGCAGAGTCTTGAAAAAGAATAAGAGCCTTTTTTTTTTTCTTTTAATGTTTTATTTATTTCTAGGAGAGAGAGAGAGATAGCGTGAGCAGGGGAGGGTCAGAGAGAGAGGGAGTCACAGACTGAAACAGGCTCCAGGCTCTGAGCTGGCAGTCAGCACAGAGCCCAATGTGGGGCTTGAACCCACGAACTGCGAGATCATGACCCAAGCAAAAGTCGGACGCTTAACCGACTAAGCCACCCAGGCGACCCCCCCCCTTTTTTTTTTAAAATGTTTAGAATAAGAGTCTTTTATAAGAGCCCCCATCTCTTCCTACAGCCTAAAGGATACTGTGATGAGGCTGTCATGCTTGGGATGGTAGTTGTCACGCAGCAGTCATGAAGTGACACATCTAAGGATGTAAGCCAGTAGTAAGAAGCATAGAATACATACACACACACACACACACACACAAAGCAGAAATAATCAGTTTTTACATGATAAAAACACCTGAAATGCACCCGCTCGGTAAATTTTTAGGTCTACAGTATTATTAACTACATATACACTGTTGCACAGTGGAGCTCTAGAACATTCCCACGTTGCACAACTGAAGCTTTAAACTCTTTAAACAGCATCTCCTCAATTCTCCCTCTCCACCACCTCTCTGACCCTGGCAACCAACAGTCTACCTTCTGTTTGACTTTGACCACTTAGATACCTCATATAAATGGAATCATGGACCGGTTTACTTCACTCAGCATCATGCTCTCAAGGCTCATCTGTGTTGCAGCATATGACAAAATACATACCTTTAGTCATAAATACCTACACATCTATGTATCATGAAGATGAAGAAGAAGGAGGGGATAAAATTGGGTTGAGGGGATTACACTGGCCAGGCTTTAATGTGCATTGTCAGAGGATTTCAAATTGACAGCATCCTGTGTTTTCAGGGAGTTCAAAAGTTCAGGGCTAAAATGACACATCCACCAAGGGCACAGAAATTCTTCTTGAGCCAAATGCAGCTGAATCTTTTATATCTGTCTCTTTCGTTCATTTGTAAAACAATTTCCTCCCTTGGGGAAGTGGGGGAGAGATGATGATGTGCTTACTTAAAAACTCAATTTTGCAGTTTTCTAAACAAAGCCCATTTGTCTAAATGCTCAGTACTTAGAGACATTATAAGACATCTGTCTGTTAAAAAAAAGGGGGGGGGCACCTGGTGGCTTTGTCAGTTAAGTATCTGACTTCAGCTTGCGTCATGATCTTGTGGTTCTTGGAGTTTGTGGGTTCAAGCTCCATGTTGGGTTCTGTGCTGACAGCTCAGAGCCTGGAGCATGCTTGCGATTCTGTCTCCCTCTCTGCTCTTCCCCCACTCATGTTCTGTCTCTCTTTCTCAAAAATAAATAACCGTTTAAAAGAAAGTCTTTTGGGGGGGCGCCTGGGTGGCTCAGTCGGTTGAGAGTCTGACTTCGGCTCAGGTCATGACCTCACGGTTCGTGGGTTCGAGCCCTGCATTGGGCTCTGTGCTGACAGCTAGCTCAGAGCCTGGGGTCTGTTTCAGATTCTGTGCCTCCTTCTCTCTCTGATCCTCCCCTGCTCATGCTGTCTCTATCTCTCTCTCAAAAATAAATATTAAAAAAAATAAAATAAAGTCTTTTTGAACCTGCTAGATTTGGGGGGATACAGGGTGTGTGGTCTTGACAGCTTTGTGGCCACTGCCGTACAATGTCTGTAAAGGAATAAGCAACAAAGAGGAAGCAGCAGCGTGCCTTTGACGCACAAGCTTAAATACCCTCTGCTCAGGGTCATGGAAAGAGCCTAAATGTCCATCAACTGACGAATGGATCAAGAAGATGTGGTTTATCTATACAGTGGAATGGTACTTGGCAATGAGAAAGAATGCAATGTGGCCATTTGCAGCAACGTGGATGAAACTGGAGGGTATTGTGCTGAGCGAAATAAGTCAGGCAGAGAAGGACAGATACCGTATGTTCTCACTCATACGTGGATCTTGAGAAACTTAACAGAAGACCATGGGGGAGGGGAAGGGGAAAAAGTTACAGAGAGGGAGGGAGGCAAATCATAAGAGAACAAACTGAGGGTGGATGGGGGTGGGGGAGAGGGGGGAGTGGGTGATGGGCATGGAGGAGGACACTTGCTGGAATGAGCACTGGGTGTTGTATGGAAACCAATTTGACAGGCTATTATATTTAAAATATAAATAACATAAAATTCAAGTTAAATATCACCGAAAAAATGGAGGGGGGGCACGAAGCACTGATTAACATGACCACATGCATGAATCTCAAATGCATTACACTAAAAACAAAAGAAGCCAGACTCAAAAGGCAACACACACTGTACTACTTCGTTTATGTGACATTCTGGAAGAGGCAAAGCTACTTAGAAGACAGATGAGGGCTGTCCAGGGCTGGGGGGAGGGGCTAACTATGAAGGAACACAGGGGAATTTTGTTAAGTAATAGGATTACTCTGTATTTTAATTCCTTAAAAGTGACAAAACTGCATTTTAAATGGGTGGTTTTGGGGCTCCTGCATGGCTCAGTCGTTAAGCGTCTGACTTTGGCTCAGGTCATGATCTCACAGTTCATGGGTTTGAGCCCCGCAGCCGGCTGTCTGCTGTTGGCACAGACTGCCTTTGATCCTGTCTCCTTCTCTCTCTGCCTCTCCCCTACATTCTCTTCTCACGCGCGCGCGCTCTCAAAAAAAACATTTTAAAAAGGGGTGAGTTTTACTATTTATGAATTATGCCTCAATAAAACTGACTTTTAAAAAAATGAAGGTTCTATGTGTAGCAACATGGATGGACCTTGAGGGTGTTATGCTGAGTGAAATAAGTCAGGCNTTCTGTCCCTCCAGAAAGGTAGGTGGACAGGGTCACACACGACTGTCTCCATGTCGCCCTCTGCCGTCTGGTTCCGACAGCGCAACTGGTCTTGATTTGCGGCAGGAAACAGAAACCGCACCAGGTATTTCAATCAGAAAGGGGGTGGATATGGGAATCTTACAGAATCTCTGAAAGGCGTGGAGGTGCAAAGACCCCTTCCACTTTTTATTTCAAGGACACACCACCGTAGATTAAGGAGCCATGGTCCCAATGCTGGGAAGCCGCAGCTGCTGCCGCCCCCACAGCCCCTCCCGCCATGACCTGCCCACCAGCAGCACCAGCAAAAGGAACTTGGGCTCCATGTCAGGCTTCCAAGTCTCACACAAATGCATTTATGAAACCGATCGTGCGTTCAGACACCTAGCTGTGCGGAATTCCGGGACTGTGCCATTGTTAGGTGTCCCATCAGGGGGGTCCAGAGGGTCAATCCTGGCATCTGCCTCCTCCCTGTCCTACCACAAGGATATTCTTTCTGAAGACAGCACAACAAAAACCTTTTTCTAAATCTCAATTTCAAACGGTGCAAAGAGAGTTGAAAGACTGCTAATGGGTTAAACCAAGATCCTAACTCATTTCATTATGGAAGAGTATTTCATTTCCACATGCAGTGAGTTCTAGCCTCAGCAGAATAAAATTTTAAGATCACTGCGTTTGATAATAGAGCCAACCACAGTTCTACTCTGACTCATATATTAAATACACACTGGTCTTTGAGTTTTATTCTGCTGGGAATTGAATAGACTATGCTTGAAAATGCATTCATTCTCCAGGTATCTATAAGTTGTTTTACAGTTAAGCCGGAGCTAGAGGAGGGGAGTGTTTGATTCATAATAAGAAAGAGGTTTTTGTCCCCATTCTGGGCACAGAGCTCCTAGAAGTCTTGCAATTCCCTAAGGGATGAGAGAGAGAGACAGAGACAGAGAGACAGAGAGAGAAAGAGAGAGAGGGGGAGAGGTGTTTTTTATTATGTTAATGAATGACATTTAGAAGGCCTTTAGCCCCTAGGGTAGGACACAGTTTCCAGGGGAACTAGCACTGATTAGAGGGGGAAAACTTTCAGTCCCACCCCCTGACTTCCAGGGAAGGGAGAGGCGCCGGAGGTGGAATTCAATCACAGATGATTTAATTAATCAGCCCTATGTAATAAAGCTTCCATAAAACCCCAGAAGAACAGAGTCCAGAGACTTCCNTCGTGAGCCTTCATCTCTTCCATCTGTTCCTGAATTACAACCTTGTAAACTGGTAACTATTTCTCGGAGTTATCTGAGCTGTTCCCGCAAATTATCCAAACTCACGTTGGGGTTGGTGGGAACTTTCGATCTACAGCCAGTTGGTCAGAAGTAGGGTGACCTGGCCTTGTCACTGGCTGAAGTNGGGATGTGAGAGTCTTGTGGGGCTGAGCCCTTAACCTGTGGGATCTGACACTCCCCTCAGGTAGATAATGTCAGAGTTGAGCTGAATTGTAGGATACCCAGTCTGTGTCCAGTGAGCACTGGACTGAGTTAAATGCTTGGTGATATCAGCACACATGGATCGGAGGGAGGTGTACCTTTTACACCCTAATTATTCCTTCTAAAGACTTATATATGACCAAAGCAGTAAGCCAGAAGAAAACAGTTTATATTAAAATGTCACCATGATTACAATCCTAAGTCCCCGGCAGTGATTCACATAGTAACTCTATTCTCTGATTCAAAGGGTTAAGGAAGCTTCTCACGAGGAATATTTAGCCTCTAGGAATTTCACGTCACTTCTTCGTGGGTGAGTTCTCCAAATTGTACAGAAGGGAGGCAATGGAAACATTTTCCTTTTTCTGACAGGGAAACTATTGGGTGGATATTGCTAGCTTCTTCAATTCTTAAGACAAAAAAGAAGTGACACAGCACAATCGCCTAAAATAAAAATAGAAACCAAGCGTTTGGGGCTGTGAGAATCATCTACACCAGAGCTGTCTGGGGAAAAAAATGAGAGGAGTCTCTAAGTCTCCCTTCTGAAAAAACGATCAAGACACCATCAGGCCACCATTACACCCCGTCAGTCCTTGCTCCTACGGGGACTTACCCAACAGCACTTTATGCTGCTCGGACGGGAGTAAACGTAAATATGACAACCTAAAATTAAAGATGTTCCTAACGTAAGGGGGAAAACGTTCTCCCTACTTCTTCTCCCTCAAAGTATTTTTAACAAGTTGAACTTGGAAGGTACTTATTTCTTGTGGACAGTGATACACTCTTCTTCCAAGGCTAGTGATTGGTAAAGCAAAGTGGGCAAAATTTTAGGTAAAAAGGACAGATCTGGCCTCTCAAGAATCAGGGAAGGGCCGAAGAAACACAAAGACGGGTTCACAGAACGGGCAAGGTGGCCAGCCCTAATAAGTACGCTTACAAGGTTATGGCTTCGGTTAGCTCTTGCCCAAGAACGCTGCTGGGAATAAGAACCTAAAGAATTATTACGAAAGATCAAACCACTTATTCTTCTACTTTTTTCGTTTTTCCCTAGAGCAAGACTTTAAATGTATTTATGATGTTGTGAACCCCGCAAAGGTTCGCTGAGAAGGAAACGAAGCATACCGCAGTTTTCGGCCCTCAGGTGCGACCCCATCCAAGGCTCTCAGGAGAATAGGGCAGTGGCGGTCCTACCATTTACTCAGTGGTCACCAACATACCTTCTGAGTCACCTTCACATCAGCTGCAAGGTGATCAACCTGAAACTCAGTGCACAGGCAGAGAACAGTCCTTTCAAGAATCTCACCCGCCCTGTTCATTTCATGCCCCGCAAAGGCACCTTATAGATGCTACCGAACTACGTGGAGGCAGGCTGATCCCACCTCTGGAAGAACTAAGCTACCACGTCCCTGTCACAGAATATAATCACGTGAAGCTTGGAAACATTTTCTCAACGGTATTTTTTTCTTTAATGTTGATTTTTGAAAGAGAGAGAGAGGGAGGGAGGGAGTGCGTGGAGGAGAGGCATAAAGAGGGAGACACAGAATCCGAAACAGGCTCCAGGCTCTGAGCCGTCAGCACAGAGTCTGACGCAGGGCTCCAACTCACAAACCATGAGATCATGACCTGAGCCACCGACTGAGCCAGCGAGGCGCCCCAGAAAACATTTTCGATTGACAATTAAGACCACTGGATCCAAGAAGCTGCCTTAGGGCTTTCAACCTTCCAAGGGAGATTTTATAAGCACCCTGCAGCTTTCAGGCTAAGGTGTTTCCAGTTGGAAGGAAGAACCACCCCTCACACATGGTTAAAGTATGTCTCAGGCCAGTTTACAAGGTCACGTCAATAGGACGCATGCATGAAAAGAAAAAAAAAAATTCCCTCATGACACAAAGTAAAATCAACGCAAAGTAAAAAGGAAGCAGTCTTGTGGCTTCCTCCCAGCTGCCACTCAGAGGCAGGGACAGTCAGGAGAGTCCTGTGAGCAGATGACAATCCACGAAGCCTGCCAGAGCCCGGCCAGTCGTGAAGATCTGCAGGGACTGCCTCTCCCAGACCAGGCAGGGCAGCGGTCCCCTGTGGCTGGGACCCAGGCTACAGAGCAGGGCCTCGGAGTGTCAGCCACTGTCCCTGGGGACCCTGGCCCGGTTCCGAGCATGCAGAGGGGAGCTTGTGAGGCGCGAGCTCATGTCAGCACGAACCACATGAAGAAGCCATTATCCAGGGGAGCGACATAATATATTGTAACTGCTCCCATCAGGTCAACAGGCATCATCTGAACGGGTGCGTTTGAATTTCTCCCACTTGAGGTCCCAATGACTCCCATTTCAATAGAAACCAGGAGGCCCCTCCTGGGCGGGATCGCAGTGCACCCATGGCAGTGGCCGGACACAAGAACTCAAGTGCCGGGCTCACGGGGCTGCTTCCCTCTCTCCGGGTGATGCTTCTGTTTCATAATTTGGCTCCTCTTAAGACGAAGAGAGGAGCGAGTTACAAATATGATCACTACGTTTCGGAACAAGCGAGAACACAAGCCACGCAGGTGCTGGGAGAGAACGCGCAGCTCACTTACCTCGGGCTCTGGTGGCGGGTTCTGCGCGTCTTCGGCGGCGTTGGGTACGATCGCCCAGCTTATGTTGGCACTGGCTGAGGGCACAGGGCCAAGCGTTCCATTTTTCAGCGGCTCCGTGGAATGGGACTCGGGCCCATGCCATCCCAGGATGTTCTCTGCAAGAGAGACCTAGAATGACGCCGAGGAGTTTCCGACTCAGGCACTTACGGCTCCAGAGATATTTGCACTCCACCGTGTAAGGAGCTGACTTGAAAGGGGCCTGTGAAGTGGTCAGTGGCCAAATTAAGTGGGCCTGTTTTGAAAGAGGTACCAAACAAGTGTCCTATAGATCTGGGTCTATTTAAAAAAATTTTTTCTTAGTGTTTATTTATTTTTGAGAGACAGCGTGAGCAGGGGAAAGACAGAGAGAGGAGGAGACACAGAATCTGAAGCAGGCTCTAGGCTCTGAGATGTCTGCACAGAGCCTGACGCGGGGCTCGAACGCACCTTAACAGCGAGATCATGACCTGAAGCTGCAGTCAGCCGCTTAACCAACAGAGCCACCCAGGCACCCGGATCTGGGTCTATTTATAAACCAGTGTCTGTATATAGGCAGTACCAGGTTAACCAGAGGCTGTTGCTATCCCCCATCCTTGGTGGGAAAAAAAAAAATCACATTCACCAGAGCCAGATTTTCTTAAAGGTGTTTTTCTGAATTTTTTTGATCTTCAAAAAATATTTATAATAAAGGGCACCCGTGTGGCTCAGTCAGCTAAGCAACTGACTTCAGCTCCGGTCATGATCTCACGGTTCGTGAGTTTGAGCCTCACATTGGGCTCTCTACCATCAATGCAGAGCTTGCCTCCGATGCTATCTCCCTCTCTCTCTGCCCCTCCCCTGCTCATGCTCTCTTTCTCTCTCTCAAAAATAGACAAACATTAAAAAAAATGTGTTTTTAATTTAAAAAATTAAAAATATATTTATAGTAAGAAACAAGTCAAATTTTATCAGATATGGGCTGTTCAAATCATGGCTTAAATGCCAACTGACGGAGCACCTGGGTGGCTTGGTTGGTTAAGGGGTTAACCCTTGGTTAAATCTTGGTTTGGGTTCAGGTCGTGATCTCAAGCCCTGCATCGGGCTCTACACTGAGAGCATGGAGCCTGCTTGGGATTCTCTCTCCTGCTCTCTGCCCCTCCCCCACTCATGTTCTCTCTTGAGCATGCTCTCTCTCTCTCTAAAAATAAACATTTTTTAAAAAAGTAAATGCCAATTGACAATTACCAGAGCTCTCAAAAGGTGCCCGCATCATGTGCACCTGCCTCTCCCAGTAGATGTGGCTGTCACCAAGTTGGGAAGCCCCTCACCAAGGACACATGTTCATTCCACCATAGCAAGAAACACTTTTATGAACACCCATTTGGTAAACCAAAAGCATTTTTCTAATCCTCCCTCAACCCTTGGGGGAAAAACAAAACAAGACTCTTTTAGCTCTAATACTGTTTATTTCGGAGTCAGGTGTTATTCCAGAATGTCTGCATATGCTTACTCGTGAGGTCAGGAGTGATCTAGGGGGTCCCTGTCCCTCTTTAGAACAGCAGTTCCACCATTAGAATAAGAAACGGTCTCAAACTCAGCTGATCCTCCCTCTGGAGAGGGTGTTCTTGGTCTAAGAACAGGGATAAGGGATGAAGAAAAGGTAGGCTGAAGTGGATACTGCCTCAGTGAACTAGAACTCCACCTCTCAGGGTCTCAGAAGTTCCATCTGTAAAGTAAGCATATCCATCAACCATTTCATTACAGTTAGTCAAAGAAAAACCTTCACGGGTCCCCAGACTTTTAGCCCCTTGGGAGACTCTGGCTGATGGAAACAAAGTAACAGAGGCAGATCAAAGAGCTGTATACGTGCTGAGTGCTTGTCCCTGTGTACAGGATTATCCAACACAAGCATATTTTTATGCAGAATTTTTTTTTAACCTGTCAAGTGTTAGATCACATAGCTGTGGCTTAAAAGCCTCAAGTGGCTTCTCGCAGCAACTGGAACATAATCTAGCTGCTTGGCTTGCAAGACTGCCCAGGCTCGTTTCATTTTCTCCTCATTGCTCACTGTGCTCAAGTCACGCTGGTAGTTTTCCCATCCCTCAAGTGAGCCAAGTTCATTATGGTCAAGAGCCTTTGTCCCCGCTCAGAACACCATCCCTCCAGATCCTCTACCTGGGGGAGAGCTCTCCTGAGTAAATCCAGGGGTCGACTCAAACATCACTTGCTCAGAGAAGCCCCCCGGGACCTTCCCAGCCACGGCATCATCCCCAAAGCACCCCCGGTCCCATCAGTCAGTTTACTGTCCTCATGGCACATATCTAAACTCACTATCTAAACTCACCCTGCTCATTTGTTTGCCCACTGTGTTCTCTCCTTCCTAAAATGTCAGCACCTGCGAGCAGAGACACTACTGCCCTTGCTCATGGCTGTGTCCTCAAAACCCAGAATCTGGTCTGACAAAGATTATGCAGTCAATAAATATGCACCAAATGAACAGAGAACTAGTACGACTCAGAGACAGTACATTTCAAAAGGAATGGGAGTTTCACAACCTCCTAAATGTTAAGGAAAAAAAACCCCTAGAAATAGCAAAAAGACAGAAAATAGAACGGATGGTGGTTGCAAGGGGGAGGTGAGTTAGTGGGGGGTATGGAGTTTATCTCACAAGATGGCGAGTTCTAGAGGCTGGTTACACAACAGTGTGAAAGTTCTCAACATTCTACTGAGCTAGATACTTAAAAATAGTTAATTTGGTAAATTTCTTAGTATGTGGGTTTTCCACATTTTTTAATGGCAAAATGGCATCTGTATATCAGTTCTTGATGCCATTTTAAAAACGGTGAGGGGCGCCTGCTGGCACAGTCAGTGGAGCATGTGACTCTTGATCTTGGGACTCTTGGGTTTTAATAACGAACCCCATGTTGGGTGTAGAGATTATGTAAAAAATAAAATTTTTATGGGCGCTTGGGTGGCTCAGTTGGTTAAGCGACCGACTCTTGATCTCAGTTCTGGTCATGATCTCATGGTTTGTGAGTTCAAGCCCCGTGTCAGGCTTTGGGCTGACAGCATGAGGCTGCTTGGATTTGTCTGTCCTTTCTCTGCCCCTACCCCATTCTTGTTCTCTCTTACTCTCTCTCAAGACAGATAAACTTTAAAAAAAAAAAAAACAAAAAAAACAGACTTTGGAGGAATCTCCATAAATAATAAGGTAGATAGGGATAGATGGGGCTGGATTAAGAAAACCAACCCAAAGTTCAAAACACCAGAATCTGCCGTGAGAAAGGAAGAAAGAGACTTCTGACACTTGACTTGCCAAACAGCTACTTCTCAGGTACTGTATTCAGCTACTGTATTCATATCTTAAATACTGGGCAACTGGCTCATAAATACAGGAATACTTTTAAAAAATATACAAGTTGTAAATTTCATCTAGAGTAATTAGGAAATCTTAAAAAGGCAATCAAGAGTCTGGTTAGATCTGCCTCAAAATTCTAACACAGAATAAATGAGAAGGATGGTACTGACTTTGGGAAAAAAAATAGTATCTTCAGAAAGCTTAGAGGAAGAATACACCTCTCCAAAATTTCTAACGTAAGGCATCAGAGAAGACATCAGGAAAGGTGTATCATCAGTACAACACAGAATAAAACAGCCTCTATGAAATGAGACCAGAACGCCGGAGGAGAAAAGAGGCTGAGGTGAAAAAGGAGACAGATGCACTAAGGAATTATGAAGAAAGCGAATCAGCATTAGTAGAGTTAAAATTAACACTGAAACTGGGAAAAGTCAACACTGTAGAAAGTCACATAAGTAGTATGTGGAGACAAGAAGTTCCACCAGGTACAGCTGCAAAGACAACAGGGAGACAGAAGAGAATCCCAAACATGCACAACAGAGGTCCAAGGGATCTGACGAACAGAGGTCAGGTTGATGGAACTGACGCAGAAATGATGTCAGCATTAAAGAAACAGCCTGAGCTAAAGAGAGAGCCGTGGGTACCTACGATATGATCTACCACATTCCGTCAAGGTCAACGGGAAAAGACGTCTAGGCACAGCTCGGCAATCTTTTTTTAGGCTTTTCATGGTGAAATGTCAAACTCATAAGGAACTAAAGTATAATGAATGCCTAGCTCATGAAACTCGCCATGTTTTTGAATAACAAAAATCAAGAGAATATTTTCTGAGTCATTTAAGGCAGAAAAGTTGGACTTGCCTCAAAGGAAAAAATAGTTATGAATTTTGCTACAATACTAAATGTCAGGGGAACAGGTGAGGGGAAGGATGCAAATATGAGTCTATAGATTTCAGAGACGGAGGTAAGGGGCCGGGAAACCATGCATCTGGAATCAAACTACCTTTCCTCTGTTAAAAAAGGTCAACATTTATTGAGCTTTGCAAAGCACCAAGGAGTAGTATACACAACTTATGTCGTTAACTCATCTAATCCTAAAAACGACCCATAAGATAAGTCTTACCATTATGCCCATTTGACAGATTAAGAAACAGAGGTGCAAACAGCCGGTAGGTGGTAAAGTCAAGATTAACACCCAGACAGCCTGGCTCTAGAGCCCAGACTTTTTTTTTTTTTTTATAATGTTTTATTCACTTTTGAGAGAGAGAGAGACAGAGAGTGAGCAGGGGAGGGGCAGAGAGAGAGGGAGACTCAGAATTGGAAGCAGGCTCCAGGCTCTGAACTGTCAGCACAGAGCCCAACATGGGGCTCAAACTCATAAATCGTGAGATCATGACCTGAGTATAAGTCGGGTGGTTAACCAACTGAGCCACCCAGGCACCTCTAGAGCCCAGACTCTTAAACTCTACACACTGCATGCTTTCCCATAGCATGCAGAGACTCAAAAGTTTCCACCTTCTGGGGGTTAAAAACAACTTGAGGACATGTACCAATACATGAGGAACAGAAGCAGAATTCGGAGCTCGAGACTTGAAAAGTCGTTTGGATCAGCAGCGTGCAATGAGCCCAGTTAAACACAAAGCTGAGCAGAACTGGGATGAGGAGAGGTAAAAAGGACACTCCCCTTGGGTGTAAATTTTAAAGTTGCACCAAAACGCTCAGTCATCAAGATAAATGACATTTTCACACAATATTTTTAAACCAAAATAAATGAAAAAAAAAAAAGTCTCATAAGACTCCATCTCCCTTGCCTCACTGTGTTGAATCTGGTCTTTAATTTAAAATTTTTATATTTGTTCATCCTGGATTATTTTTGCATTAATTCTGGTTTAAAAACATTTCATTAAAAATCATTTATCTAGGGGCGCCTGGGTGGCTCAGTCAGTTGAGTGTCCACTTCGGCTCAGGTCATGATATCACAGTTTGTGGGTTTGAGCCCCGTCCAGCTCTGTGCTGACAGCTCGGAGCCTGGAGCCTGCTTCGGATTCTGTGTCTCCCTCTCTCTCTGCCCCTCCCCTGCTCGTGCTCTGTCTCTCAAAAATAAATAAACGTTAAAAAAAATTTAAAATAACAATACCATTTATCTTAATTACATCAGCACCCCTTAAATTTGTGCTCATGCTGACTGCCTCACTCAGCTCACCCTAGTCCCAGCCCTGGAAGTAAACTGAAATAATTTTTCTAAACTTTTTCTAAAAGTTTCTAAAAAATTTTCTAAAATTTTCTAAAAAATTCTAAAATTTTTCTGGTTACAGAACTGAATATTAAGTCAAAATTATTTTTAAAAGATTTACCCATGATCCCATTAAGTACTGAATTAGTATTAAAATATTAACAGTACCCCCATGTTATATTATCAAAAACTGGGATGTATATCAGAGAAACGGGAAACTAAAGTGTGCAGAACACCAATAAAGGAGAGTCGAAAAGAGGTATCATCCTTGACTTTGAGGATTAGAAAAGTATAGGCTAAACCTATATTTATAGCAGCATTATCTAGAGTAGTCAAATTCTGGAAACAGCCTAAGTGTCTACTGACTGATAAGTGGATAAAAAAGATGTGTACACACACACACACACACACACATACACACACACACACACAGGAATATTATTCATCCATAAAAAAAAAGAATGAAATCTTGTCATTTGCAAGGACACAGATGGAGTTGGAGGGTATGATGCTAAGCAAAATGAGTCAGTCAGAGAGAGACAAATACCATACGATTTCACTCCTATGTTGAATTTAAGAAACAAATGAGCAAAGGAAAAAAAGAAAAAAATACAGGTTAAAGAATGCTTATGAAAAATGTAATGTAACCACTACTAGAATTTGTATACATATTTTTTCCAAAAATGCTGAAGACGATGAGTCAAGGAAGTACAACCTATGTAGCAAAAAAGAGAGAAACCAAGAAAGGCGACAGGGAAGCAATAAAACAAAAAGCATATAGGACGCCAACAAAAACACCAGCTGAAAGAAAGAAGTGGACTCCATGATTCTGCTGAAAGACAAGACTCTCAAGACTGGGTCCTAAAACAAGATACAAGTCTAAGCCATACATCAATTCTAAGACACCCCTGTTCTGCACTGCCATGGCTCTGACACGAGTCCGTCCCAGTCAGATTTAATCGGCGGCTTTTCCTTCTCAGCAGCACAGAGGATAACAGTGTGTTTTACTATTGATGGTGTTTGACGGTTGAGGAAATAGGGCGCACCTATAGGAAGTGACTCAACAAAGCTCTAAAATAAAGAGATGGTCAAGAACAGACCAGGATGTACAAATGAAACGCCAAATGGGAATAAATATTAACAGCTGGCTACTGACAGTCTGTCAATCCAAGTCGCCGGAGATCTTCAAAGATGACACGACAGAAGAGAACAGGAAGGGGAAGGGTGGCCCACCAGATGGCCAAGTCCAGTCCTTGGAATACGTTTTGACACATGCTTCTGGTTCCTCACACAACACACGACAGCAGACAGAAGCACACAGGAAGAGGGAAAGCAGCTAGACATGTTTTAGACCAACTAGAAGCAGAAAGAAAGTAACTGAGGATTTAACTGTGGGCTTTAAGGTCTGACTACAGAACTCTTACTCCATCCTTGGCCTTGGGTTAAGCCTTGCTTGGAGTACTGAGAGCTGCAGTCCCCGGGCTGGGACTAAAAGGTCTCTCTAGCCAGAGGCCAGTGACAGATGATAGCACCTGTCCTTCCTGAAACACAGTGAATCATGCCTCTTACACTCAGTAAACCTAAAAGGGTTTTCCAGAATAGAGCAAGCTTGATATTTATGCACTTGAAGACAACATAGGGCACATTTACAATGGAAAGCGAGGATGTTAGCATCAAACCGCTCTCTTTAGGGAGAATTTGCCACTCAAAAATTGTTTGGATACTTGTAACAACAACAAAAGAAGTCTGCCCACCTGAAACAGTCTACAGTGCTAGTTTTTCTTCCCCCCCGCCCCCCCCCAAGACACTATTTGCTGGAGGAATTATCACATTTCCTTCTTGGCTTTTTATTTTTTTTAACATTTATTTATTGTTGAGAGACAGAGCACCATCAGGGAGGGTCAGACAGAGAGGGAGACCCAGAATCCGAAGCAGGCTCCAGGCTCTGAGCTGTCAGCACAGAGACAGACACAGGGCTCGAACCCACGAACCGTGAGATCATGACCTGAGCTGAAGTCGGACGCTTAACAGACTGAGCCACCCAGGCGCCTCTCCATTTTGGCTTTTAACCATAAAATGAAGGAAGGTGACCTATGTGGGGCACATTTTCCCCAGAAGCAGTAGGTGTCAGGAAAAAAGATGTAAGAGACAGAGACAACAAGGTGGAAAGAGAGGAACACCGGGAGTCTGAGGGCATCACTGGGGAAAAAAAAAAGAAAAAGAAAAGAAAAAAAGCACAGCAGAAGAAAGGCCACCAGCCAGAGAGCCCAAGAAGGCTTTATGACAGTCTCACCTGTTTCACCCTTTATGCCAAACCCCAAAATGGAAAGACCAACTCACCAGGCTTCCTACTTGACAAGCCCTACAAATCTTTTAAAAGAATGATCAAGCTACTGGAAGGACAAGTTAAGGAAAGCACATTGAACCCTGCTCTGGTTCCCCTCTTCAATTACACATCTGTTGACTTCGTGCCCGGATTTATGTCCAAGGGCACGTGGGTCACCCACCGCAATTCCCCGAGGCTCTGCCATCACCTGCTGTGGCAGCCCTCACTCCAGCACCTTTTCCCAGCATGCGTTGCACAGGACATACTCTTCCCTGGCGCTGTCTGGTTACGGGGCTTTGCTCTGACTTTGAACCATGCTCCCTGGATCAGGACCTACAAGCAAGCAACTAACTAGAAGCACTGCCAGGCAGAGTACTCTGCACCCCAAACCTCTTCCAGGCTCCCGTTTCTCTCCCACACGGGCAACCCACCTAAAGCCCAGACCCCCAAGGAGCTCAGCCTCTTCCAGCTGTGAGTGGAGTCCTGCCTGCCTTTCAGAGAGGCACACATCCAGACTGGGGGGAACAGAGGCTGCCCACCCCCGCCCCCATCAATCACGGTCTCCATCAAGCTACTCACGTCGGGTTAGTAGTCAGTCACCAGGGACAGAACTGCAGACACCTTGGCTGAAAAGGCAAGTCCCCATATTAATCTGAATGACAAACTTCTCCACAAAGGGATGTGAAATGAGACAGTTCAGGCCACTACATCTTAGGGACAACACCAGAGACGAGGTTAAGAGTCCACAATGCATAGAATACCAGAGTATTTTTGTATTTCAGTCGGTTGCTCCTGTGCTCAGTGGCTCGGCATTTTAGATAAAAGGAGCATTAAGGAGCAGCGTTTGGGGACCAAGGCTCCAAAGCCAACATATTCCTCCAGAAGATGCAATGAAATACTACGGAAGATGAAATGCTACAAGGCCACCAACTAATTTTGGATTCAGAAAAGGGGCAGAAGAAATAAAGCAGTGCAGAGGTCAGGAAGCAAAGGGGCTTGAACCAAGCCCAGTGCCTCTACTTAGTATGCTGTGGGTCGTCTCGTCCCTGCCTGTCCAACATTTACAGAAAACCCTGACAGAGTTTCGCTTTAAGGAGATTTTGATTTCCATCCACCCAGGCTGGCACTCCTTACGTATATTATGTCATTATGGTTTTTTTTTTTTAACTTTTTAACGTTTATTTTATTTTTGAGACAGAGAGAGACAGAGTATGAGTGTGGGAGGGTCAGAGAGAGAGGGAGACACAGACTCTGAAACAGGCTCCAGGCTCTGAGCTGTCAGCACAGAGCCCGATGCGGGGCTCGAACCCAAGGACTGTGAGATCACGACCTGAGCCAAAGTCGGCCGCTTACCCGACAGAGCCACCCAGGTGCCCCTAGCCACTAATGTTTTTATCAGGGGCAGTCAGGCTGCTAAAACTACTATCAACCTCAAGAGCCCCGAGATTCCAAACAAAGGTACTTTGTGGTGACGCCACTCCCGCTGCCACATTCCCTAATTCTACTAGTGTGAGATTCTGGAATTCCCTTTAACTGCAGGCAAGCATGATGCTTTGGATGCAGAAAGGAATTCAATTATCCCCCCAGTGTGTAGCACGGACTGAAAAGACACGCAGGATGTTTTAAAACTCAGCTGCTGTTATATGCAATGTAATTTTTAAAAGGGTTAAAAGTGAAAAGAGAGGTGCCTGGATGGTTCAGTCAGTTGAGCATCCGACTCCTGGTTTTGACTCAGGTCATGATCTCAGGGTCAGGGATTTGAGACCCACAGCAGGCTCTGCACTGTTAGTGCAGAGGCTGCTTGGGATTCTCTCTCTCTGCCTCTTTCTCGCTCTTTCTCTCTCCCCCGACTTTCTGCTTCTCTCCAACTTATGCTGTCTCTCTCAAAATAAATACATAAACATTTTAAAACACTTTTAAAAAAATGGTTGAAAGGAGAGGAGGGGATGGGGGATGGGTGAAGTGGGTGAAGGAGATAAAGATGTACAAATTTCCAGTTATAAAATAAATAAGTCACAGAGATAAAAAGTACAGCACAGGGAATACAGTCGATCATAACACACTCACTGTGTTTTGTGCATTTTGTATTTGTGCATCTGTGCACTTGTGCATTTGTAATGTATGTATAATTGCGGAATCACTATGTTGTACACCAGAAACTAATTCATTATAGGTCAACAGGTCAACTATACTCAATTAAAAATAAAAATGAGGAAAGGAAGAACTGGAGAATATTAGTGATCAGTAAGTCTGTGGACTATCACTGGACGAACATGTCTTTAACATGAATATAATAAATATAACGACAACAAAAAAAAGTAGCTGAAAGCAAGGGAGGATGGGTAGTCAAATGGGGCAGGGCATGGGAACAGGCAGGGAAGACACACAGGAGGTAACACTGTACAAGACACAACTTCAGTGGGGCGCCTGGGTGGCTTAGTCGGTTAAGTGTCCGACTTTCGCTTAGGTCATGATCTCGCAGTTTCGTGGGTTCGAGCCCCGCATCGGGCTCTGTGCTGACTGCCAGCTCAGAGTCTGGAGCCAATTTCAGAGTCTCTATCTCCCTCTCTCTCTGACCCTCCCCTGCTCACGTTGTCTCTCTCTCTCTCCTAGAAATAAATAAAAAAAAATATTTTAAAAAAATATTTAAAAAGACACAACTTCAGAGACACTGCTTGGGCCTTCCAGGTAATTTCCATTTCTATCTGTTATCACATCTGAAATTCCACCTTGAGCTTTGTCCCTCCAACCCCCTAAATCAGGAAAAAAAATTAGAAATCTGAAACTAGCCCTGAAGAAAGATGTTAAGGGATTAATTTTAGGAAGAACAAAATGGCGCAAGCTTATATTTACCAGTGAAACATTCTTGCTCGTGCCCATTAGGTTCCAAAGGCCGGAAGCTATGATATACTGTGGGAAAGATCAAGGGCACCTTGAATAGCCTCCAGTATGACTCAGAATCTGTGTCCAAGCCTCAACGGGGTCACCGAGACTCCGTCCAGATCAGGAAATGTCAAGGAGTCTCACAGGGGCTTCAGCATTACAGTTCCATTTTTCAAGTTGAGACGAAAGGGAAAGACAGAAAAGCAGGCTTGGGCACCTTTACTCCGTGCCTGAATACACACACATCGTCTCTTAGGCTGGACTGAGCCAGAAACTTTGTTATGAAGGATATTAATAGAATAATTGGCAAAATTTAGTAAGGGAATAGGATTGTACTCATGTTAACTTATGGATTTTGAGCACTGTGCTGTCATCGTATTGGAGACATTATATAAAGGATGTTATATAGTCCTTTTTTTTAATGAAGAAAATAGACACTAAAGCAGATGAGAGTAAAGCTATCACGTCTGCAATTTATTCTGAAGTGGTTAGACAATTACAATATGCTATATAGAGAGAGGGGGAAGATGATAAAGCAAATGTCACAAAATGTTACTAATTGGGGAATTCGAAGATGGATATAGGAGAATTTTTTCTGTACTATTCTTGTAATTTTCTGAAAGTCTGAAATTATTAAAGAGAAAAGTAAAGAGGGGCGCCTGGGTGTGACTCAGGTCATGATCTTGAAGTTCATGGGTTCGAGCCCTACACTGGGCTCTGTGCTGACAGACTGGAGCCTGCTTTGGATTCTATGTCCCTCTCTCTCTCTGCTGCTCCCCCAAATAAAAAGTAAAGAAAACAAAATACCTATCAGTGACACAGTTGTGATGTGAGCAAGACAGTGTCTCTGGCCCCAACTTGGGGTCCCCAGAGCCCACTGGTGGTCTGTCCTGAACTGAATAAAGAACCACAGGCAGAGGAAGGCATCTGCCAAACTGCAGAGCACCTGTTCCTCGCCTCAGCTCTGCTACTTAGCTGGGTGGCCATGGGCAAGTCATTTACCTGCTACGAGCCTCAGCATCTCATCCAAATGATGGGCATGATTCATCTAGTCTGTGAAGATTTCAAAAAATGTGTATCAGAGGCCAAATACTAGCAGGATCAGAGCTCAGTAAATGATGGTGGGTATGACAGAAACTTCTTTGGGGGCGCTGGGTGGCTCAGTCATTTAAGTGTCTGACTTCAGCTCAGGTCACGATCTCACAGTCCGTGGGTTCGAGCCCCGCGTCGAGCTCTGTGCTGACAGCTCAGAGCCTGGAGCCTGCTTCGGATTCTGTGTCTTCCTCTCTCTCTGCCCCTCCCCCGCTCACCCTCGGTGTCTGTCTCTCAAAATAAAATAAAGACATAAAAAAATTAAAAAAAAAAGAAACTTCTCTGAAAAACCAACATCCCTCTCAACCTCAGTGACACGGAGGGCAAAGAAGACTTGAGAACATCATGAATTACAAACTATTGCTCATACCCTAGCTTCTCTTCATCACCTAAGTTGCCTCATTTCCTCATTAAGTGAGCCCTGGGCCACAAAGCTCAAAGAGGTTTCTGTTGGGTCTCTTCATTCTAATACTTTATAATTATATACGACATGAGCAGCCTCAGCGATGTTCACCTTTATCACTGAATTTAATCTTCACTAATGCCTTCATATCTGCTTATCGATTAAACACTCCTCCCAAAGGATTGGACATCTTAAGGGAGTGCATTATTATCCTCAGCTTCTTGATAAAGAATTAGAAATATGTCTGGCATGTATTCCAGAGAAAGGTGCACACAGGTTCATGAGGGGACATGCAGGGGGAATGCGCACCGAGCAAGGCAAGCCGCACAGAGTGCAGGAAGCGTGTCCTGCATCGGAGCGTTGCACCAAGCACAGGTGCAGTTAGAAAAATGGGCTGTATGGCAATGTATCTCAAAAGCAGAGCACTGAGTGCCAAGTCACACATGGAATGAGATGCAAAGCGTGACACCAGCAAGTCTAAAAGGAGTTCTGTAGTATTCATGCAAACACGCTGGTTAAAAGTTTCATGGGATATGACAGTTCTAACTGGTCAAAGAAAAATATACCCCAAATCTGGGTAGAGAAGAAGGAAGGGACAAATGAAGAAGCAGATGGAATAAAAGGGTAGACAGATGGGGCACCTGAGTGGCTCAGTCAGTTAAGTGTCCAACTTCAGTCATAAACTTAAGTTTCATGATCTTAAGGTTCCTGAGTTTGAGCCCAGCATCGGGCTCTCTGCTGTCAGCACAGAGCCTGCTTCAGATCTTCTGTCTCCCTCTCTCTCTCTGCACCTCCTCTGCTCATGCTTTCATGCTTTCTCTCTCAAGAAAATAAATAAAAGCATTAAAAAAAAAAGAGGATAGACAGATGGAAGATGGATAGATGATGGATTCAAAGGAGGAAGGCCATGGGGAGGAAATACACACACACACACACACACACACACACACACACACACACACACAGAGTACTCACTCACGATCACCACAGAGCCCGCCGCAAGGTCTTACCTGAGGCCCCCGGCTTGTGGCTGGACTGGCCCACCTGGTGCACACTCTGCTGGAGCAAGTGGAGGCACTCCCCGAGGCAGCTGAGGGTCGCGGCGGAGGTAGCTTTCAGGAGCAGCAAGTCCTGGTCCAAGGCAGTGAGGGGGCCAGACCCTGGCAGAGACTCAATGGCGTGCACAAGGTTCTTCTGCTGTCCTTCCACCTGGTTCATCATCTGCAAAACAGGAAGAGACGGCATGGAGGTGAGAGTGAACAGTCCACCTCTCAACAGGCTTGGGGTAGGGGGGCAGCTCTTCAACCAGAGGACTGCACAACACAGGGAAGTGGGGAGAGGAAGCAGGAACTGTCCCCCCATCCCAGACCGCAAGCGACAGGAGAGTCAGCTCAGAGGGTTCAGGACACAGTAGTCCTCTGATGATGTGGGCTGGTGTCAAGCTAAAAGGGCCCCTTAGGGCCAGCTGCATGTATCATTTAACTGATCCTCTGCAGGTAAGTCAACAATAAATACGTTAAGGACAGAAGTCCCTGGGGCCACTGGTAAGGTTCCTGAAATCCAAAAGGTCAGCTGAGACAGTGGACATCGTGGCTTTGCCTGGGAGCTGGGCTGTGCTTTGCTTTTCCTTCCAGCTCCGGTGCCCAAGTCCTTGGCAGTCTTTTTGAAGTTCAAGAAACAGAAGTGAAATTTCAGGCTGGCATAGGTATGAGTGAGATCACAGTCAAGCCAGCACACAACCACGCCGCCCCCAAAGTGCCAAATCGGATGAGACTTTCTCTCTCAACACCGTTTGAGACCCGAGGAGGCAGAGAAAACCCAGGACCTCTAGAACCAGCCCTCTGTCAGAGCTGAAGCCGGGACAACCAGAAAGAACCCTATTTTGTGTCCTGGACTCAATTCATAAGCTGCAGATAACCCAGAGTCTAACTGCATCTTTGAATTGACAAATCAAGGAGAAAGGAGGTCATGAACTAGAAAAGAAACTTGACTGGTCAGCTCGCGAGGTTCATGGCCCTCACGTTCCACAACGTTCCCAACAAGATGACGAGCATCAAGTACACATCTAGCCAACACTCAGTTGCTCTAAGAAGTGGGGGAGGCGGGAGCAGCCCCTACTCAGCATCAGCATCAGAGGCTACAACCAACTGCTGGTTGCTAGACTCTGGTCCACTTTCTTTCGGCACCCCCACCCCCACACCAACAACAACCATCCTTAATTTGAAGCCATAACTCGCTTTGTCGCTGCCTTCGCTGGAGGATCCTTGCTTTAGCGTCATGTCGTCATCAGGTGGGGAGAGGCAATAGTTCTGTTAAGGACCACTGGACTTGGACATGAAACTCATTCCGTGCTAAGCCTTCTTTTTCTATTTCTTTTTGAAAACAGATACCTGCCAGTTTCTATCATTCCAGTAGTCATCTGCTTTCAACACAAACAAAAACAAAACAAAACCACCAACTCGTCCATTGCAGTCCTACTTTCTAAAATAGGTGTCATTACTTGAAAAGATATTTTTTTCCCTAAATCATTGTTAAGCCTCTTGCACAGACATGACTTGGAGTTGTGAATATGCATGCCAATCCTTGGGCCATGCAAATTATTTTTCTGCAGATTACAGAGGTTATACCTGGCTGTTCTGGCTCCTATAAAAAAAGTGCCTGGGGCACGACAGGGGTTCAGTAAGTATGTCTGCCTTCAGGTCTTTACTTAAAAGCCACCTTCCTCAGCAAAGCTTCTTGAACAACATTATTATTTCCTTTTTGAGAGAGAGAGAGAGAGAGCGAGTTAGTGAGGGGCAGAGAGAAAGAGAGGGAGGGAAGGAGAGAGAGAGCAGCAGGACTCACTTGAAGCAGGGCTCGAGCTCACCTGATACGGGACTTGAACTCATAAACCCGTGAGATCATGACCTGAGCCAAAGTCAGATGTTTAATGACTGAGCCACCCAGGTGCCCTTGAACCACTTTATTTGTTTGTTTATATGTTTACTTATTATTGGGACAGAGAAGAACAGAGCATGAACGGGGGAGGGGCAAAGAGAGAGGGAGACACAGAATCTGAAGCAGGCTTCTGGCTCTGAGCTGTCGGCACATAGCCCAACATGGAGCTCGAACCCACAAACCATGAGATCATGACCTGAGCCAAAGTCGGAAACTTAACCGACTGAGCCACCCAGGTGCCCCAACCCACATTATTTAAAACTGTATTTTCAGGGGCGCCTGGGAATACATGATCTCACAGTTTGCGGATTCAAGCCCCGCATTGGGCTCTGTGCTGACAGCTAGCTCAGAGCCTAGAGCCTGTTTCAGATTCTGTATTTTTTTCTCTCTCTGACCCTCCCCTGCTCACGATGTCTGTCTCTCTCTCTCGCTCAGAAATAAATTTAAAAAAACACATTAAAACTGTATTTCCAGGGGCAGCTGGCTGACTCAGTTGGTGGAGCATATGATTCTTGATCTCAGTGTTGTCAGTTTGAGCCTCACACTGGGTTTAGAGATTACTTAAAAATAAAATCTTAAAAATAAAAACAAACACAAAAACCCTGTACCTCCAGACCAACCCTTGGCATCCCCTCTCCCTACAAATTTTTCTCCATAGCACTTACCACCTTCCAACCTGACTTATAATTTACTTATTTATTTTGCTCATATGTGGTAGTGTGAAAGCAGGGCCCATCATCTCTGTGCTGTTCAAGGATATATTCCAAGTACAGTAAAATATCTGTGGAATGTATAAATGAATCCCTAGTCTCTCGCTTCTCAGAGGTGCAAAAGAACTGACTTTTGACCCAAAGTCTACAAAAATCATTATACACTATTAACATAACACGGCTGAAGCTTTAATAAAGAATACCTCCACTATCAGTTTAGGTTCACCAAGAAATACTACCAACTGGTTAAATTTAACTTTGCACTAGATAAAATGTTTATGTATTCTCTGACAGTTCTATATATAGCACTAACAGCAGTAGATTTTGAGCTATTTGTCGTAGTCAACATTTCTGCAAATTCCTACCATAAAACCTTGTCTTAGAAAAATGATGTGTCGGAAGGGAAGAAAATGTAATGAAGAAACATGATAAATTATGTTCTTGACTATTATGGATGATACCATAAGGCTCAAGAGAAAAGGGGAGTCAAATCAAGCCATTAACGATATGGGATCCATTTGTTTGTAATCAATAAAAAGAAACGTATTCCAATTTTATAGTATAGAATAAAATGTAAGATAAATCTCAGGTAATAAAAACACAGAACCGACTTCTAGAATCTTCTACTCCATTTCAACAGAGACACATGCCCAGAAATGGAATGTGCTCTCTGAAAAGCATTTACCAGAACTGAGAGTCTATCAGCACTGCCAGAGGCAGGACAGTCTGTTGGAGGGGCACCTTGAACCAGCAGTGGGGTAAATTTGACACTCAGAATGATTTGAGAGCTACCAGCACTGGGGGGCGGGGGGAGGGATGGGAGGGATGCTAAATGCCCCACAGGTCAGGGCAGAGTCTCATAAAATAAGACCCGTCTTGCTCAAAATGCCAAGACTGCCCCACGGAGTCACCCTCTGCTAGAAATATATCAATAACCAGGAACTTGATGGGTTCCAATATTTTGGGGGGTAAACTAAGCCTAGCACAGTACTTGACACACACGAGACGTTTCCTAAAGATTCATCTTTGCCCCTAGGGTGCCTGGGTGGCTCAGTCGGTTAAGTGTCCAACTTCGGCTCAGGTCATGATCTCGTGGTTTGTGAGTTCAAGCCCTGCATCGGGCTGACAGCTGGGAGTCTGGAGCCTGTTTCAGAATCTGTGTCTCTCTCACTCTCTGTCCCTCCCCAACTCACACTCTGTCTCTCTCTCTCAAAAATAAATTAAAACTTTAAAAAAAAACAAGATCCATCTTGGCCCCCTTTTCCATGTGATGCAAACCAGAACTATTGTTTTTAATGACACAGCTTATGTCATCTTCACCTTACATTAGTTTCATCAGGCTCCAAAAGAAATTGAAAGAAGCTGCAAACAAAGGTGGGATTCCCAGCCTTGTGATATAACTGTATATTACAGTTATCATGGCTCCAACATTTCTAGGCCTGGGAGGCACTGATGAAGAATTGTCTTGGGAAGAACAAGCTTTAGCTTTTTCCACATCTAATTTTATTTTATTTTATTTTATTTTATTTTAAATGTTTTATTTATTTCTAGGAGAGAGAGAGAGAGAGAGAGAGAGAGCGTGAGCAGGGGAGGGTCAGAGAGAGAGGGAGTCACAGACTCTGAAACAGGCTCCAGGCTCTGAGGTGGCAGTCAGCACAGAGCCCGACGCGGGGCTCGAACCCACGAACCGCGAGATCATGACCTAAGAGAAAGTCAGACGCTTAACCAACTAAGCCACCCAGGAGCCCCTTTCCACATCTGATTTTAATCAGGGGCACCTACAAGAAGACGGCTGTGGCACTGAAAAGCTGTACTCAACAATACCAACAGCAAATTCTTTAAAGCACTCCCTCTCTCCTTCAAGGTTCCTACAGGCTCATCAACAGACGAACAAAGCACAAGCATCAACAAGCAGGTGCACCTCCTGCTACGAACCTTTAAACCATTTACCTTAATTACGTAAGTCTCACCTCAGAGCCTTAACACTTTTTCTGAAGCACATCAACGTTAATCATTCGTGGTCTTTAAAAACAAAACCAAAACACACAAGTTTCATTTCCTTCTGGCACTCCAGAACCTGGGGCATCACCTTCTTGTAACACAGGTGGATATGGGACTCCAAATGAAATTTCAGAGACCCACACCTGAAAACGTCAGCTCCGAGGTTGTAAAATCAACCATATGTAGGTCACACTGAACTTCACAGATAGGCAAACTTCACAGATAAGCAAACTTCACAGGGAGGGGAGGAAATGCTATGACCCATTTTTCATAGCACATATAATGGTATATGTGTGCTACAAAATCAAATCATAGGAGTTAATGCTAATAAAACCAGTGGCTGCAGACTTTATTGCTTTATTCCAATAAAGCTGTGTAAGAAGAGATTTCAAAACGGAGTCAGCAAGCCTAGCAAAGAAAGTCTCTTCTCAAACAGGGTCAGGGGACCATCTGGGGGAGGAATTTATGTGCATCCTAGAACCCATGAACTTGAGCCTGCAGCCTGGACTGAACTCCCTCCTCCCCCTGAGGCCTGAATCATTGGCATTCTTCACTTGGAAAGGAGCCAGGAAGATCCAACACAGGGCTCAATCCCTCATTCGCATATGACCCCCACCGATCCCAGTTAACCTAGTTTCAATCCATGTTTTGTACAGAGGATCGAAAAGAGAGCTGCACTCAACCTTCTGCCTTTATCCACCCCATCTCTGTCTCCCTTGAAACAAGAGTCAGGTTACCACCTGAACTGTGTCTTCCGAACTGCAATTCTAATTACCCTAATAAATGCCTGGTGACTTCAATTTTTAATGAATTCTTTCTTGGTCGACAGCTGAAACCACGATAAAGAGACTAACACTAACACTAACACCTAACACCCAGCTCAACAGGTTTAAGATGGGTCTCTCTAGACCTGAAGGGGGCAGGGGGGGACAGGGGCTTCAAGTGCCTTGATTGCTTCAGACTGTTCAGAGCTGCAAACTCTGGGGCAGGTTTGGAGAGAGATGCCCGACTGGCAGGATATCAGTGAACACCAGCGGAGTCACTAACCCATTAATAATCAAAGGATCAGCATCGGGCACCTCCCAGACGTGGGCTCCCCATCCTAAAGTCACCAGGGCCCCCCTATGTGGTTGGCAGAGCCCCCCCCCGCCCAGGCTTACAGATTCCTGGCACCTTCAGGAACTCAATCTGTCAGGCTTGGAAGTAAACCAGATAATTTGATGCCAACTTCAAGGTGGCCTTGGTTTAGCGTTTATCTTTCACCTGATGGAATTCAAAGCTATTTTTAAGTCTCCCCTCTGGGTCAGAGATCAGTCCTTGGCAGACTTAGATACTTCTTCTCTTGGCTAAAGCCCTCAGCTAAGGTTCATAGCCATGTTCCAAGAATCTTTAGAACACACACACACACACACACACACACACACACACAGATCTTACTGCCTCCATGAACACGTTTACTATTCCACTGCCCTCATTAGCATTACTTTAATATTCCAAGAGACTCCCACCCCAAAAATGGTTTGATAGCTCATTACAGAAGCTTCCTGAAATGTCTATCAATCCTGTAAAGGAAACCATGGACAGTGTGTATCCTAAAATCCTTTGAATGCCTTGCCTCAAAATCATTGCCTAGTTTTTCCCGCCAACCCTGAATTGTTGTATCTTGATCTGCACCTAACAGGAATCGAGCTTCTATATCGTAAACCTGAAGTTATCAAACTCTGCCTTTGCCCTCCCCGCTCAGAGTCACCGACCATGCCCTGGGGATGCGGTGCTCTCCCTTACGGTGGTAACTAATAAAGGTCATTTTGCCTTGTCAACAGCTTGTGTTGTTGATATTTGGAGAGCTGGCATTCCAATCTCCAAAGACCTCCTCTGAATTCCTGAGTGTTGGAGCACAGTAATCTTGGCCTCACACCTAACAATCCCTCCTCCTTGCTGACTTTCCTACCCAACATCCAACCTTCCTTCCTCTTTCTGAGCTGCGTCTCCTGTTCTCTCTTGGCACAGCATCAATCCAGAATGATAAATTACCAAGAGTCTCCTTTAGGCAGAGTCCTGGTCCCTCCAGGACGCCTCTCTCTATATACATCCAAACCCAGTCCTAAACACCTTGTAGACCCCCCAACGTCTCTCAAGGCTTATTATGTGAGCAGAGAAAGAAAACCCCATCTAGTGGACAAATGGTACCAAATCCACATCTCCCAGCAGGGGTCAGAGAGCTGAGAGTGGCCATAAGGGACAAAGATAAATGAGAGGAACTGGGGTCCATCTCCAATGGCGGGAGGCTGCTGGCTACACAGATGAGGTTACAAACAAAGAAGAAAGTTAAGAAAACACAGGATGAGAATGGAGAAACCAGTGTTAGGAACATAATGCTCTAGAATATAAACCAAAGGAAAGAGAAGAAAATATCTCCAAATAAACTGACCATTAGATCTTTGATGGCCTTACTGCAGGGGTCAGCAAACCCCTGTAAAAGGCCATGTAGTAAATTTTTTAGGTCTTTGGAACCATTAGGTGTCTTGCGACCAAACACTAGCTCTACCACTGCGGTGTGAAAGCCGTCAGACCAGGTGCATGGAGATGACCGTGGCGGCTTGTTCAATAAAACCAATATCTGATCCATCTCAGTTTAGGCAGCAGATAGTTATTTTTCTCATTCAAGTTGTGATCTTACTGGTTCCTGGTAAGATGGTGACTTTCTATTGTACCCTGGACATCCTGGCTATCGTTGTTAGGAGATTTTAAGCTCGATTTGAATTCTTTTTCTTTGCAGGCTATCAAGTTTATATTTAGTGCACAGGCCTCTGGCTTAAATAATGATCTAATTTCAGAGCCTCTGTGGTGCTATTTTGATCAGCTTGGTTTATCTCCTGCCTCAAGGGCCTCCACTGGTCCCCACTGGTATGGAGAGAAGAGAAGGAGGGTCCCCAGACCCGGTGCCTCCAGAGGAGAGAAAGCATCTTCGGCTTTCTCAACAGGTGCTTGTTCTGGAAGGATCTCCCCTTGCCCTCAGCTCTGGGTGGTAGAGGGGAGAATCGGGCCTGGAGTCGTGGTTTTGCCTCAGGTCATAAAAGTCTGTCCTCTTTGCAAAGGTGTGAAAAGTGCAGACATCCTGTTTTCACTTCCAAGTTGAGGGCCGCCTTGTAAGCAGATCTATCCCCAAATGGCCAAATGGAAGCACTATCCATCCATCTTTTTGGTAACAGAGGCTACTCTTCCTTTTAGAAAATTGACAGGAGAGAAGCATTCATCATTTCTAGGTTTTTATCTACTTTCCGGATTCATACCCACTTTGCTTTGGGCTTCATGACCATCACTACATAACTTAAGCCATAGCTCAGATTTCTCCATCCACCTTGTCCCTGGGAGGCAGGACAGGCTAATGGCATTCTTAAATTCAACATTTTGACATTTGGCCTTTATCATATGAGATGAGGGGGACAGAAACCAAAGACAAGAGTGGTTGAAAGACCAGGGAGTCCTGGGTATCTCTGCCCATTGAACATCAGGCTCTTGATGTTGGCTCAGGTCATGATCTCACAGTTCGTGAGATCAAGCCCCACATCAGGGTCTGTGCTGACAGTGCAGAGCCTGCTTGGGATTCTCTCTGCCCCTCCCCTGCTCATGCCTGCTCTCTCTAAAACTAAATAAATATGAAGAACATTTTAAAAAAATAATAAAAGAGTGGTTGAAAGACCAATCCAGAGACAAAGGAGATCCAGAGTCTGTTCTGGTTCCTCCGAAACTTCAGTAAGTATATGATTGCTATCGAGAAGTTTCAGTGCCATTTATAAATGAGCCCATGCTGGGCAAGAGCAGAAGGCAAAGGCAAAATTCTGAAATGTACACACACACATGCAAACACTCTATGAAGATGTGGAATGAGTCTGCTCTATTTCTTAAAAGCAGATTCCTTTCTGTCCTATCTTCCACCTTTGGCTTTTCTACAATAATTTCCTCACCAGCCCCAATAATAACTCCACACTGCACACACATGAAATGCATAGTTTATTGTTACAAACTCCTAGAAAGCAAATCCTACTGAGATGTTCAAGAAATAAGAGATAACAGCATTCACAGCCAAGTGAATCCTAAGGTCTCATCAGTCTGTCGCTTTCATTTCTCCACCAGGAAACTGGAGAAAAACTCCAGAGAGGCCAGGTGTCCTAGCTGAGGTCACGTGTCACGGCTGTCCCCACCTGCCACTACCCTCTACCCTAGAAGACTGTATATTTCCTGTTTATTTCTTCCTCTTCCTTTCTCATATTCCGGAAGCAAAATACTACCTCCTGCCTCAGAAAACAAGGATGACGAATTTTCTTCCACAGTTTCTTCCTCACCTCACCCTTTGTCACTGCCTAGAAACAACCTGGTTTTTGTTTATTGTTTTTGTTTTGCTTTTTGCTTTTTTTCCTGATAGCAAAAGGCTGGTTCACTCCATCAGCCACCATCCCAACAAAATCAGTGAAAACAGTTACAAAGAAGGAAGTAAAAATTACCTATAATCCCACTTCCTAGAAATAAGTAAAAGCACTGTTAACATTCTGATATTAGTCTGAGTCTCTAACTTATGCATGCACACACAATTATTTTATTTTAAAAGGATCATCCTTTATAAATAGTTTTGTAACTTTTTATACTTAGAACACATCATCTGCGATGCCCGGAAATGACTTAAAAACAATCTGAGATTTTTGGGGGACAGGAGAATAGGAAGGAGTAAGGATAGGACAGTATTGGCTTTGGGGGTGCAGAAGTTGTTGATGGGGACCTCAAGGTTCAATACTGTCTTCGTTAATGTTTTATGTTTAAGATTTCTCCTATTGTTAATAGGTTTTTCTTAAATAGGAGGAAAATACATTGTTATGGGTTGAATTGTGTCTTCCTCCCAAATTCGTATGTTGATGTCCTAACCTCAGTACCTCTAATGTGGCCTTATACGGACACTGGCTCTTTATAGGGAAATTAAGTTAAAATGATAACATTAGAGGGAACTGGGATCCAATATGACTGGGGTCCTTACAAAAAGGGGAAATTTAGACCCCGACATACACATGATGAAGCCCCAGAGAAGACGTCCATCAAAAAACCTAGGAGACAGACGCGTACAGATCCTTTCCTCCTAGACGTCAGCAGACACCCAGCCTGCCAACCCCTTGATTTTGGACTTCTGGCTTCCAGAACAGAAATTTCTGTTGTTTAAACCACTGGGTTTGTGGTACTTTGTTACCGAGGCGTTGGAAGAGTAACACACACATCGTAGATATCTTTCCACAACAATAAGGACACCTCATTTTTTTTAAGAAAATCTTAAAGACTTTATTTAAATGTATATTACTGTAATCTCCATTCCTAGTCTCTTATGTGTCAAAGTACTTTACAGACATGAACTTACAATAGTAATAAATGATGCCATAAAATGTATAAAAGCTTTAAAATTTGCAGATTGATTTTTATTCATATTATTTGATCATTTCTATAGCTTTATGGAAAATGTAGAAATACTTATGCTTTTCCTATTATGCAGGTGGGGAAACTGAGGCACATAAGGGCCAACTGTTTGCTTGGAGATAGCATAAGCATAGATGTCTTAAGTGGGTATTATTGTTAGCCATAGCTGTAAGGTTGGTAATCAAAACCCTGAACTTTTCTTTTCTTTTCTTTTTTTTTTTTTACAAATAGTTTATTGTCAAATTAGTTTCCACATAACACTCAGTGCTCATCCCCACAAGTGTCCTCCTCCATGCCCATCCCCCCTCCCCCCCACATCCATCAGTCCTCAGTTTTTGTCAGCATTCAAGAGTCTCTCATGGTTTGCCTCTCTCCCTTTCCCCCACCATTTCCGCCCTTCTTCTCCCCCTTGTTCCTCCGTCAAGTTCCTCCTAATCCTCCTATACGTGCAAACATATGATATCTGTCCTTCTCTGCCTGACTTATTTTGCTCAGCATAACACCCTCAAGGTCCATCCATGTTGCTACACATGGCCAGATTTCATTCTTTCTCATTGCCATGTAGTATTCCATGGTATAGATAAACCACATCTTCTTGATCCATTCGTCCGTTGATGGACACTTAGGCTCTTTCCATGTTTTAGCTATTGTGGAGAGTGCTGCTATGAACATTGGGGTACATGTGCTCCTATGCCTCAGCATTTCTGTATCCCTTGGGTAAATTCCTAGCAGTGCTATTGCTGGGTCATAGGGGAGTTCTATTGTTAGTTTCCTGAGGAACCTCCACACTGTTTTCCAGAGGGGCTGTACCAGTTTACATTCCCACCAACAGTGTAGGAGGGTGCCCATTTCTCCACATCCTCGCCAGCATCTAGAGTTCTCTGATTTGCTCATTTTAGCCACTCTGACTGGCGTGAGGTGGTATCTCAGTGTGGTTTTGATTTGTATTTCCCTGATGAGGAGGGATGCTGAGCATCGTTTCATGTGTCTGTTGGCCATCTGGATGAGGACAGACCTGATTTTAATGGCTGCAGCGTGTAAGCTATTTTTTAGCTTAACTCCCGGCAGAGCAGACCGTGGCTTTAGAGCTCCTTCAGAGAAAACCCACCATCACTTGTTCTCAGGTAATTTATTCTACAGGAAAGACGGAGGTGGAGAAAGCGTTTTCAGGATTATGTAACAGAAGCTGCCAACACACAGGATAAAAGCTAGTATGGTTTGGGGCACCTGGGTGGCTCAGTCAGTTAAGTGTCTGACTTCAGCTCAGGTCATGATCTCCCGGTTTGTGAGTTCAAGCCCCGCGTCAGGCTCTGTGCTGACAGCTCAGAGCCTGGAGCCTTCTTCAGATTCTGTCTCCCTCTCTCTCTCTCTGCCTCTCCCTCACTCATGCTCTGTCTCTCTCTCAAAAATAAATAAACATTAAAACATTTTTTTAAAAAGCTAGTATTTTTTAATTCTGTGTGTCAATACTTAATGTCAACATGTTAGTAATGAGGGGTGCACGATACCAAAGGAATTCTCCCTTATCTTCTAAAAGAGAATGTTATTAGCCAACAGGAAGATTTGGGGTAGAAGGTGAGGGATCAGTAAATAACCAGTCTTACTCATTACTCACTCATCTGCATTCTCTGCTTCCCACACACAAAGACGCAGGCCGGGCCAGGGTGCTGAGCACAGACGGAGGAGCACGTGCACTCTGGAGAGGAGGCTGGGGACCCAGCACCACACCCTTAAACCTGGGCTTGTGCAGAAGCTCCGCCCACAGCAGGCTCCCCCCAACGTCCGGTGTTTTCACTGAAAAATCCTTCCTCTTTATTTTTCCTCCAACAGAAGTAATACTTATCACAGAAGAAACAAATAATCAAAAGAAGCAATGCCATAACAAAACCCAAACCAGAGAAAACATACGTTAAAGTTTGGGTGTACAAACCTGCAACATATTTATGCATGGACCTTTTATGAAAATGGTTGCACATCACAGTACCGCCTGTAACCTTTTTTATTCCATATACCATGTCCATAAATTTTGACAATACCGTATAAAAGACTGTGGACCAGGGCGCCTGGGTGGCTCAGTCAGTTAAGGCTCAGGTCATGATCTCACAGTTTGGGAGTTCAAGCCCCACATCAGATGAGTCCCACTTCTCTCTCTTCCTCTCTCCCTCTTTGCCCTCTCGTTCACTTCTGTCTTCTCTCTCTCAAAAAAAGGCTGCAGACGATTCTATCACACAAATGTGCCACAATTTATTTCCCTGTTCCCTACTGCTGCTGGACATCACAAAGAGGTCTTTTCTTCTCTGTGACAAATTACAATTCAACAAACTTCTCTCTCACTAAATCCCAGCATAAATTTATAATGATTTTCTTAAAATAAACTCCTAGAAGAGGAATTGCTGGATTTAAGGGCACTTAGCATTAATTTTAAATTTTTGATAAATACTGCCAGCTCATCCTTGACAAAACTATCAGCTCATATTCCCTCGGCAGTTTGCGAGCAGCCCTCATTCTCCCTCTCTACAATCTTTTTCTCGGAACCCATTTATTTCACTGGCAACCCTCCCCCATGTCACCCCCTCAAAAGAAAAAAAGTAGCTCATTGTTTTAATTCATTGCACGTGTCCCTCCATAATGTGAAGTAAAGAAAGATCAAGAAGCTTCTGTCTTCAGCAATAAGCTGTAAAGAAGCCCCTGAGAGCCAGTATATAGTAGAGCTGATATAGACAACAATATGGTACTATGATCATCAAACCTGGTAATAGGCTAGGACTTAATTGCTCCAACCAACTAAAAAGAAAGGAAAACTATGTAATGTGACAAAGGCACTAAATTTCATCACAAGGGCAATCCTCTTATAATGCAGAAATGTGTGAAATCAACATGTTATTCACCTTAACATTCACATAGTGTTATATGTCAAATATATTCTATAAAAAAGAAGTGTCCCTATCCAGTAAAGAAATTCAAGAAGTAAGACGAAAGGGCATCCAGAGAGTGTCCCAGTCCTCAGGGTGGAAGTGGCAATGTGGGTGGTGGGGACCACCCACGGAAGAGAAAGTTCGAGTCCCAAGGAGAGGGAGGGGAAGGCCACTGGGAGAATTGCACGGATCCAGAAAGGTCTCAAAGACACCAGACGTCTCTCCAAATAGGGCCAGGGACGAGGCAACAGTGGGAACCTGTTCCGGAGGTGCTCAAACCCTCACAGTGCCGGGGTAGCAGATTCACCTGAACCCCGTCCATCCCCAGAACCCAACGGACAAGGGAAGGGCATTTGTGTGCCTTCTCCACGCCCGTCCAAGGCCCTGCATGTGAACCTGAATCCAACACGGAAGCTTAAGGGCCTTTGCTCTCCCAATACTTCCCGTTCTCTTCTCACGCTCCTCCTTCACCTTGGGTATAGAAGCCATACCCGTAACAGCGACCAAATGCATACCAGAGGCTGGGCTGTTTCGCGTCTTGGGGAAGGGGAGCTCCACAGTGTACAAAAATGCTCTCACATTCATAATCTATCCTCCCAGCCCTGCCCTGGCCACAGGGAAGGGATGGTTACCGTTACCCTCCTTTTACAAAACCCTGGGGCCCAAATCATAATCCACAGAAGCGGAGATGTCACGACCAAGTCCAGTGTCCTGGATACAAACTTCCCTGCCCCGTGCCTCATTCCCAGGGGGCACGAGAACACCACCATATACTACGCACATGTGTGCACTGTTCAATCCCACCCGGCACAGACTTCTACCTAAAAGGAAGTAGATGCTTGGGAGCAAGCTGGCCAATCCACAGGCCAATGCACCTTGAATCGAATGAGAACAGGTTAGGCCACAAACTCTGGGTAGAATCCCCAGAAAAAAAAGGTGATTCATAAGCAACAACTAAATATTTGTCAGTATCTGTCCTGCAAAAAGTGTGGAAGCTTCAGTAAGTGTTTAAGTTCCTCTCGTCCACTTCTAATCAGAAACTATTTAACATACGTCACACAAAACAACGGAGACTAACAGGCTGTCTTTTTGATCCACTGCTAAGGTCTTCTGGCTGATCAGACATGTCGCAGCAAACGCTAGCTGGCGTTTATGTTTTTATCTTCTGGAGAACGTAAGCCCACCACCCAAAGATTAACAAGTATGAAATTAAACCATTTTCTTGAGCCTGCCTTACCTCTGTTCACTTATTCCATACCCATGCTCGGACTTCCTCAAAGAACTTCTAAGTTTCGGGATATTTAATCTCTGTTTTGGGAAATTCTTTTATTTTGCAGAGAGAGAAGCTTGCTTTTAAGAATTCCTGAAGGAAACCTGCCAACAGACATCTACATTCTATCCTCAGCTTGGTAGCACATATTTCTTGCACGTCAGGCCTTAGCTCTAGCTACTAAATGCCTGCTTCTCTCTTTCAAAACTTAATTACTGTTTTTAGTTCAAATATCAACCCAAAGTAGCAGACAAGAATATAACAGCTCTGTTCTCCTTTCCAGCTAAAATTAATTTCGCTAGTGCCAATTATTTTCGGGAAAGAAATGCATCTCCAAAGGGCACTTGAAAAGGGGGGAAAAATTGGACAAGAACTTTTTGCCTCCAGGCAGATCCTTTATAGCATTTAAGGCTTGGCAAATGAAACTCTGGAGAGACAAATGCATTTATCAGGAATCTGCTTCATTAATCTGACAAGGAAAATTATGTTAAGGGATAAGCCACCAGTAATTAATATTTATTGTATCTCCACTGAGTAAATGACACTGCAGTCACCATTATACAGAAGAGAGAACACAGTTCCTGCACACAAATTGCTTACAATGGAATCCTCAAGGTGCTGAAATAAGAGCTAGAATAATGCTACAGAATACACCGCACTTTACAAAAGAGCTAGCCGCATTTTGCAGCTGCCTGCACTGGAAACTGCTTTCCAAAAACAGAATGAACTGGCACAAATCCATTTCTATTTTCCCCACTTCCTCAAGACTCTGGTGTACACTTTTTAAGAAAGCCAAGTGTAAGAACATGTAATGCACGGCCACTAGTCATCTCAAAAACACACTAAAAGAACTTATTAAATGATAATTATTTCCATACATGACTAACTCCCAGGACCAGCCTGCTGACTGAATCAATCAATTCCACCGCCACGTTGTGGGAAGGGGCCACAGGACCTTATTCATTGGCCACAGGACCTTATTCATCAAAGGACTGTACGCACAGGAGATGCCCAACAAATGTTTGTTGGGTGAATGAATGAAGAAGAAAGGGAAGAAAGAGAAAGGAAGGGGGATTGAAGGGAGGAAGATGGGGGAGAAGGGGCAGAAAAGGGAGGAAGGGAAGAAACGAGAAAGAGAAAGGGAGGATGAGAATTCCAAGAAGTCTGAACAAGCTGGCATAGCTCTCCAGCCAAGAAATTCTTCCCACTGCCCCAAGTCTGGTGTTACTACTTCACTCAAAGAAGAATAGGTATTTTCCTCTTTATCTTGAGTCCTTGGAACATCAGCCTTAATTTTGAGTCTCCTCCAGTATCAATCTCCCAGAGAGAACAGGACATTTTAACTGCACATTAGACATCTCTGGGAACACAACAGTCCCAAGCTCCATACAGCCTCCAAAATAATCTATCTTGTATTGGGAGAATAAGGCCCTAACTGGATGGGTTGCAGGTTCAACTTCTAAGCAGTCCATGGGATGCTTTTCTCCTGGTTGATTCTAACTCTTTCTTCAGACCACCTTATAGGTTGCTTTCACCAGGTAGCCTTCCACCATCTCCCCAAAAGGTCATTATCCTCATCACCCACTGGATCCATCATGGTTGTAGTGAAGTCATGTGTTAGGTCATCCATTGGTTAAGCTCTCCCACCCTTATCGGGTTCTCAGCTCCATGAGGATGGGGACCTTTTGTCCTTGGTTCACTCTGGTTTTCCTGGCACGTAGGACGAGGCCTGGCAAGCTGTAGGCAGAAAATATTAGCTACAAGAATGGGTAGGGGGCACCTGGGTGGCTCAGTCGGTTAAGCTTCCAACTCTTGATATCAGCTCAGGTCATGATCTTGCAGTTAAGAGACTGAGCCCCATGTTGAGCTCTGCACTAAGCATGGAGTCTGCCTGGGACTCTCTCTCTCCACTTCTCCTCTGCTTATGCTTTCTCTCTTTTTCTCTCTCTCGAAATAAACAAACATTTTTAAAAAAAGAATGAGTAAATGAATATAGATGAGCACCTAGGCATCTCTTTGGGGACTGGCCATCTTCCCTACTTCCTGACATGAAAACAGAAGGTCTGAATGCCACTAAGGGATGCATCCATATGAACACAGGCATCCAAATTACATCTAAATGTCAACCAGCGGGATTAAAAACTGACATGTGAAACAAATACCTACAATACGAGCTCTGAGTGAGCTAATTTTCTTCCTGCTATATCGAGACAGAGAATTTCAGTAATCAGAGGACAGAGGAGAAGGTTTCATACTTTTCTTGCACATTTTCCCGGGTCTAGTTGATCACCATCAATGACAGTGTTTGGCAGCCAAGAACAGAAATCCACCCGTGCTAATTCAAGAAGGGGATCTGTTACATGGATACAGGAAGGAGGTACCCAGAATTTACTAGAAAGGGCTGCTCTCTGTCCTTCAGAGAGATCACTGTCTCTTACCTCTATAGTCTCTGACTTTCCCTCCTTACTCTCTCTCCTCTTGCTCATCTGCAAACTTCCCTGACTTGTCCAAATCCTAGCAGAGCCACGGGGAGCTGAATATACTCAGTCTCACAGGTCTGGCTTCCTTTCTTTCCAGATTCAGATTTGAGAGAAGGTGGATATGACTGGCTAGCTGTGGATCAGATCACTGCCCCGGTCCAGCCAGCTGCCACTGACCTTCACTTGGGGGGGTCGCCCCTTCCTACGGTGTCTCCCCTCCACCACTTCTCTTTGTGATATTTAATCCAATCTAGGATTCTGACATTCATGAAATAGAAAGATACACACTGTTTGCAAATATTTTAAAAACTCAATGCACAAGAAAATGTATGTGTCCAATGCGACACCAGTCAACACACCCGTAACAACTAGTCAAAATAATGAGGCATTTCCCTAAACTTAAACTGGTAGGACATGAATGCCAAAGTTACACAGCTTCCTGTCAGGAGGTTCTAGAAGTACAGTAACTTCTTACAAATCCTTATCATAAACACTCAGCTCCAAATGAGCCCAGACCATCTCTCTTTTAGTTGTAGTGCCATGTAATAATGTCTCCACTGGTTTAAAAGGAGTTTGAGAAGAGACAAGGGCTCGATCCACAGTCCTCCCTCAGTTGACGTCTTTCCTGATGATTCCCAAAGTCTGGAATTAGCTATTACCTATTTTCTCATATTAGGTTCACAGATCTAAGAGACCTATTAACTTTATGGAACTTCAAGTCAGTACCAAGAAGAACCGGGTTTTACTACATTAGCCAACTCTCCCTCAAGAGCCCTCTGTAGTTTTCCCTATGCAGCTGTGATGAAAACAGTTCTCTTTTTCACTGAAAGTTTTACCTCCCATGACCATCACCAAACCGGAGACATAAAAAGGAAACGTCTGGCCCTGATCATACTCTCTGGAAAGTACAGGAACCCCAAACACAATTAATGTGTAATTCGCACAAAAGGCGGCTCATATACCTGGTCCCCAATTTCTCGTGAACACATTACCCACACCTGGGCACCTCTGCACCTGTTGACTTTCTCTCAGGTGACATCTCGCCTAGAACTCCTCCCCTCCTCATCCTTCACAGTCGAAAGCCGGCTAGGTTACCAATGTCTGGAGCAAGGCGGTGATTCTCCATGGAGCTCGCCATTTACGCACCCGGAAGTTACCATCGCCACGCCCCCAGGCTCTCCCAGGCCCTCTCAGGAGCACCTGCCTTTCTTCAAGTTCCTGAGGTCAGGGGAGCAGCCCCATGGTTCCCTTAGAGCCGGCTAGTACAGACAGATGCCAAGTTTGCAATAACTCGCTAAATGCACCCTTCAGGCGTTGGGTCATTGCCTCAAGTCTTCCGGTTTGTTCTTTTCCAGTGAAAATGCTCTGTATTTCATTTGATATCTGTGGCAGAGTTGCAGCAGCCCAATTTTGGCTAATCTGAACATTTACTGAAGGAAAATGTCTTTCCTCCTTCAATTCAGAAAATACTTAGACACAATGATCTCCTTTTAGACGTAGCCGGGTACTGTTAATTTGCCATCTTTAAGCTAACCTTTTAGAAAATGTGTGGTATTAACTCCTCTTCCGGATACTTTCTCATGATTCCCCACTGCAAAATAAACACATGCCGTAATTCCTTCCATAACTAAAATGTAAATACATATTTCACTCTTGGGATAAATTGGCTCTATTTTCATGTAAATTTAGTGGCAATAAAAGGGAACGCTCAGCACGAGGAAATGTTCACGGACCCCCTCAGAAGATTCTGACTATATATGCTACTGTCCGGCCCACCCCACAGCACAGCAAGCCAAAACACAGAATAATAGTATTTTAAAGATGCAATTCCTTGAGCAGACAGGAAACGTTTAAAATATTACTTCAGACTGAAAAATACACTCAATTTTAATGGAGCTGCGTTTATTTTAGGAACCATTTCTTCAGCGTTCCCACTGGGTTGATAGTCTCCTAAGAAGAGCCCCACGCCTCTGAAATTAGGCTGAAGAACAAGGACTGTTTTTAGCCACTCAGTTGCTGCCCCCTGCTGACCAAAGTCTGGACACCCTTGCCAGCCACTGGCCTCTCCAGGGAAAATGGCAGCTATAGACACATACACCCCTTGGCCTGGTGGGTGCCAAGCCGCATGGAGAATAAGAAAGGGCCAACGAGGGCACCTGGGTGGCTCACTCAGTTGAGCATCCGACTTCAGCTCAGGTCATGATTTCATAGTTCGTGGGTTCGAGTGTCTCACTGGGCTCTGAGCTGACAGTGCAGAGCCCGCTTGGGATTCTCTCTGTCCCCTCGCTCTCTGCCCCTCCCCCACTTGTGCATGTGCACACACTCGCTCTCCTCTCTCTCTCAAAATAAATATTTTAAACTTAAAAAATTTTTAACTTAAATTAAAAAATTTTTTAATTAAAAAGAAATAATAATTCTGGGAAGGTTGAGACTAATGAAGAGAGAGGCCCCATAGAGGTTAGTGATTCCTAACCTTTATACCACCAAGGAGCCCCTCAGTCAGCATGGACTTCTTGCTTTCAAGAATTAATCCACATAAGAAAACCAGGGTACCGAGCAAACATCCATCCAGCTCCAGACAAAAGCAAACAAATACAGATAATTGCTTTACTTCAATCAGGTATTTTTACAGGGTGAAAACCCCCTAAGAAAGGCTTTAGAATCTAATGAGGAGGACAGAGGCAAGAGAAATATAGATAAAATTAAATCTCCTTGGGATGCCTAGAAGGCTCAGTCAGTTAAGCATTGGACTTCAGCTCAGGTCATGATCTCACAGTTTGTGAGTTCAAGCCCCACGCTGGGCTCTGTGCTGAGAGCTCTGAGCCTAGAACCTCCTTGAGATTCTGTGTCTCCCTCTCTCTCTGCCCTTTATCCCACTCTTTCCCCGTCTCTCAAAAATAAATAAATGTTAAAAAAAACTTTAATAAATAAAAATAAAAAATAAAAGCAACCTTAGCTTGACAATAGCCAGACCCCCAGGACCCTGGAAGTCCTTCTTTAACACGTGGAAATCCCTTAGAGACTTCCTGTGCCTCCACCTCCATCCCAGCTTAACAGCATAGAACCAGCTGCTCCTCACAACCCCAGTGCAGCTCTTTCTGCCCAAGGGTCCTGTTCCTGTGCTATAACCAAGTCACCGTTTGCACTGAAAACATCTTGAGAATTCTTTCTTGACCGTTCGCTCAGCAGCCCCATAGCAGAATGCAAGAACCCTAAGATGCTTCCTTAACGGGCTGCTCAGGAGGTCTGGGAATACCCACCATATAGTCAATGACCAGAGAGGAGTCTGGGACGATGTTCCTCCTGAGGAAAGAGTCCTTGGTTTTCATTAGAGTCTCAAGATTTGTGGCCAACAAAAATTAATCAATAAACAAAGAAAATTAAGATCTGTAGGCCCAGGGATGCCAGGCTAGGAACTCCTGGTACAGATGAGGAGAGAGCGTGCAGAGAACACTTCAGGGAGAAGACACCATGTTCTCCCATTCCCGCCCTCAGAGGCCGTCACTCAAGCTTCAACCAAAGAAAAAATACTCTTCCTCTTTATACTCACTCTGCCATACTTTAATACCACATGTCACTTCCCATTAACAATCTAAAAAACTTTTTTAATGTTTATTTTTGAGAGACAGAGCACGAGCAGGGGAGAGGCTGAGAGAGAGAGGGAGACACAGAATCTGAAGCAGGCTTCAGGTTCTGAGCTGTCAGCACAGAGCTGGACATGGGGCTCGAACTCATGGACTATGAGATCATGACCTGAAGTGAAGTCAGATGCTTAACTGACGGAGCCACCCAGGCACCTTAATAATTTCAAAGATAAAGAACAGGCATCTAAAACAGGCCATAATCCTTAACCCTTTATCCTGTGTGGTCAGTTCTCCTTGGCAAGCAGGTCAGTCTATTTGCAAAGATGGTTTGAGAAACAGGAGGGTGTTTTTTGCCCGACACTCCGTTGTGATCCAGAAAAACAGATCAGCCAAAGCACCTGTAGGCACTAATCTTGAGCCTGGTATCCTGGGAAATTAACACATAAAGAAAAAGTGGAAAGCGTGTACAATTTCCTAGTGAATGGGCTTATTGGTGGAGGGAGAGCCTTCCCCACCCCACCTCCAACTCTGAGGAGCAGCAGAGTTTAGGGTCTGAGTGTGTGGGCTCAGGACCATCACGTGTAACCTTGGACATGCTGTCCAACATATATGGACCTCAGTGGCCCTATCCGTAAAACGGAACTCATAATAGTTCTTACTACGCGGGCACATTGTGAGGAATGAATTAGTTCTTGTGAACCACCTGGAAATAGTCCCCATAGACAGTAAGTGGCACGCAAGTGTTTGTGGCTGGGTGGTTCCTGCTACTGCCACTACTACCAGAATTATGATGCTGCAGATGAAAGGCAGCCATGTGATGGAACGTAGGAAACGCTCAATAAAGGTTTACCGCGGTGATAATGAACAGCAGTGGGAAATTGAGCAGCCAGGGAATTTCTATCCTGTTACTCTAGCCAGATATCCTAAAGCCTGTGTACTTAAGAAGCAATGTATTCAAGGGGCACCTGGATGGCTTAGTCGGTTAAGCGTCTGCTTTCACTTAGGTCACGATCTCGCGGTTCGTGGGTTCGAGCCCCACGTCTGGCTCTGTGCTGACTGACAGCTCAGAGCCTGGAGCCTGTTTTGGAGTCTGTGTCTTCCTCTCTCTCTGACCCTCCCCTGCTCATGCTGTCTCTCTCTCTCCCTCCTAGAAATAAATAAAAATATTAAAAAAAAAAAGAAGCAATGTATTCAATGTAAACCATATTACAGTTCTCTCGCAGAATTGTTTGCCTTCTCTTGTAAAAAGCAAGTTGTTGGTTTATCTATTTTATTTTTTTAAGTAGGTTCCATGCCCAGCATGGGGCCTGAACTCACAACCCCAAGATCAAGAGTTGTGCACTCCACCCACTGAGCCAGCCAGGTGCCCTAGTGGATGTATCTATTTGAAAAAATAACTTTCCAAATCAATTGCTGTTGATTCTCCCTTATTCAGAGTAGTTGGGCTCCATGAAAACACTGAACACAGTAATACCAAACTACTGGGGACACTCCTGTGGGCCTGTACTGTCATTTTCATCAAGGACACACCACATGCATCACAGAGGTTTGTTTGCCAAGGTCTTTGTAAATCAAGCTGGTGCCATTAGCTTTGAAAAACGGCTTTCCCATATAATCCTCTTCCTGTGTAACACTTGGGAGGTATAGTAAATATTCATTATTTGCAGTAATTACATTCTATAAAGTCACCATGAACAGCCAATCAGCAAATACCAAACCAGTGTGTGTGTGTGTGTGTGTGTGTGTGTGTGTGTGTGTAACAGCACTCCAGCTGCTCTTAAGGTTACCTTGCTTCAAAGCTAACACTCTTTACTTGCTGACCTCAGGCCCTTGGTCTGTAACAGACCTAATTTACTGTCTTTGCAATCTGCAGACCACTGGCCTCGAGGAGGGAAGAACCAGAATCTCCAAGGCCCCAGAGGCCAGCAGGTCTGTTTGAAGTCACCTCGGCTTTCTGACGGGTCCAGCAATTTTTTAGCGAAATGTTTTTCCTGTGTAGGTCACATGATTTTACTGACCTCCCTTTGCATCTGTAGACCTTCCCCTCCGCAGAAAGAACAGAGCACTCTGCACAGGGCGAAACAAGAACCTGACCCCCACGCACAACCCCTGGGCACCGAAAATGTTTGCAGCAGGCTCTTCAGGTCGGCATGGGATCCAGAAAACCTGCCGGCCACTGCGCTCCCTTTACTGATTAGCCACCCTGACCCCCTTCAAAATCCCCTGGTCCAGGCAGAGGCTCTGAAGTGGGCTTTTGGACAAGAGTCTGCCTTCTCCCCAGGTTGCTGGTCTCTTTTTTTTCTTTTTTAAGTTTATTTATTTATTTTGAGAGAGAGCAGGGGAGGGGCAGAGGGAAAGGGAGAGAGACTCCCTGCAGAGCCCAACACGGGGCTTGAACTCGCGAACCTCGAGATCGTGACCTGACCCAAAATCAAGAGTCAGATGCTCAAAGGACTGAGCCACCCAGGCGCTCCCAATGGCCTCTTGAAAAAAGCTCAAATTCCTTTCCAATCAAAACGTGTCTCTTGAGTGATGATTTCTGAAGAGACAGACAGCTGAACTTGGGTTCAGTAATGTGTGCACACGCACATGCCTGCACACGCATATACCTGCACACGCATGCATGTGTGCACATATATCATAGATTATAACCTTACATGCTAAAAAACAACTCTTCCTGGTAGATGCTATTTTCTTTATTTTACAGAAGAGCAAATGAGGTTCAGAAGTGTTAGGCCACTTGCTGGGGCCACCTCACTAACAGGTGCCTGAGCTGGCATCCAGACCCCATCCAGCCGGCTGGGATACAAAGCTTCCTGCACTGCTATGAGCTGCTCCCAACCGAATCCTTCATCCTCCCCTCTCTGTATGAAAGTAGGAAAAAAAAAACAACCCGGCAGAATGATGCCTCCCCTTGTCCAACTTTCCCTTTCCGCCAGGAAGGTGTGCCTTGGGTAACAGGTTTGGGGATGTTCTGCACATATGCAAATAGCCGCCAACATGCCTAAAGTATCCATTTTGGGCTTACAAACACATTTTAGCAAGTAGGGGAATCTGCAAATTCAGAACCCATGAAGAGCGAGGGCACAGTGTATTTTTTAAAATTCTTCCTTAGTGTCCTGAGCATCAGAACCTGTCTTGCCTGCAAATTTAACATCTTTCATGCTGAACAGCCTTTTGAAACCTGTGAATGAACCAGCACTGGCTGAGACAGATCTAACATTCTCCTAACCCTCGGGGGGTGGGGGGAATGCCTACGAATCTTTGGCGATTAGCCCTACAGCAATGCTGCCCTGTTGGGAGCCATTCTGAACGAACTAGTTGAAGAAACTCCTTGTGAGGTTAAGGCAGGTTTGCAAGGCCTCCTGCTCTAAGATGATGACCGATACCCACCCCCCACTCAATCGTTTCTGCTTGAGCACTATCCTCCAGGGCACCTTGTGGATTGGTATCAGCAGTGACTTGTCCCCTTATTCTGGCCCTGATATGCTGGTCGCACCTTGTGAAGGAACTTATTGTGGGAACTTCTTCTTTTGTGATTATGGGAGCAAACATTGCATTTCCTGAGAATCCTGTTTTTTCCCCTTAAGCAAACAGGCAATTGACCCCTGCTCACAAAGAACTAACTTTTGCCTCTGCTATGCTAAAAACATGGTCTTATATTTGAATGCTAAAGATACCTTCCTTCCCCATAGGATAAGCATCTAAATCACCTACACCAAACACTATTGATAAAGGTTATGTGTGAGTCTTCTACAAATCAATGTTCTGAGAAATTTTTACATATCAAAGAAATTTGTCATCAGAAATCATTGTCTAAGGCAAATGCCACTTCTGTGCTGTCCCCATACACTTAACCATAAATAAAGCTGAGTCTCAGCCAGTGTGGAGATGCCTGCCTGGTGACCAGAAAGAATCTCTGGCCTCTCTCATCCCTCCCTTGCCAACACCGTCCATCCGTCAGGGACCCCTGGACCGGCTGGGGCTGGACTCCGGCGCTATCCATTACACCTTTTTTTTAAATCGACTGTCATCTCATGAATCCGCAAATTTAGCTGTCTTCTCATCTTCTGCATTTTTTTTAAGGGGGCTTCACACCCAGCACAGAGCCCAAATCAGAGCTTAAACTCATGACTCTGAGATCAAGACCTGAGCTAAAATCAAGAGTCAGACACTTAAGTGACTAAGCCACCCAGGAGCCTCCATCTTCTCCACAATGTAATCATATGCTACAAATGATACTTCAGAATTTTCCAGAGGAAGGAAAAAAAAGAAAAAAGAAAGGAATTTTTCCAAAGTAGCCTCACATACAAATTAGCAAATTTCCTTTTCCTTCCCCTCCCCCCTCCATGTGTCCAATTTTGTTTCATTAACATTGAACTCACAACCAAAGGCACTGGAACTCACACATAAGCAAAGCTTATCTAACGCGTATATACTCCATCAGGCACATCCCCCCCTTCCTGGGCTCAGACACAGGAGACAGCATTTCAGCACTACGCATGGGGGCCGTTTAAAACAGCAATCACCAACAATAAGTGTAAACACGCAAAACTGTGGCACTAAACAGACTGTAAAAAGGGTATTCATTTACTATGAGAGCTGAACAAGGAGGCAGAATGTTGCCTTTGTCCGACCTTGGATGGGAATGGCCCCAAAATTTTTTGTAGCTCTACACGCATCCCTGAAGGGCCAGGAAAGGATCTCAAATATTGATTCTGGAGTTACAGATAAATTCTTAGCAGGCAGGCAAAGGTGCAGACATGGGATCCATGAAAAGTGAGGGTCAACTGTATATTTTTATTTTTTTTTTTAATGCTTTATTTATTTATTTTGGGGGAAGGGAGAGAGAGAGAGCGCACAAGCAGGGGAGGAACAGAGAGAGAGGGAGACACAGAATCTGAAGCAGGCTCCAGGCTCTGAGCTGTCAGCACAGAGCCTGATGCGGGGCTTGAACCCCTGAATTGTGAGATCATGACCTGAGCCGAAGTCGGACGCTTAACCGACTAAGCAACCCAGGTGTCCCTGACTAAATATTTTTAAATTAAAATATTTTTAAAGCCTAGAGCATTTAAACTAATACTCAATCAAACCAGAAACATATGATCTTACATGTGTGCACCGTTACATGAGACCATTATGCTCTATTCCCTTTTCATGCAATTAATTTCATGCAATTACCAAGAGAAAAGAGACCCTTCTTATTCACCACTATCTCTACAACAAAATAGGTAGCTTAAATTCACTTATTTTTTTAATGTTTATTTTTAGAGAGCTAGAAAGCACATGTGCAAGTGGGGAGGGGCAGAGAGAGAGAGAGAGAGAGAGAGAGAGAGAGAATCCCAGGCAGGACCTGAGCTGTTGGCACAAAGCCTAGCACAGGGCTTGATCTCACAAACTGTGAGATCATGACCGGAGCTGAAATCAAAAGCTGGACTTTAACTGACTGAGCCACCTAGGCCCCAATTTCACTCAATTATTTTAAAGTTCTGTGATAAATAGTAAACTGGGACAATCTCCATCAGTGTAGGTATTAAAATTCAGAAAAAAATACTCAAAGACAGGCCCCTAACACTTTAAAGATATTGATTTTGATGTAGCATAAAGCTTCTCAAGTATCTTTTTTTTTTTCCCCAGTAAATAATTCTCCAGGCAGCCTTTATACAACAAATCTTACTGGATTTCACAGTTCAAATCATCATTTTAGTCGCTAAATAATGTTCACCTATGGAATCCATTCTGCAACCTTAGGTGGTATCATTTTCCTTACAGTTTATGGAGGCAATTATTTTTTAAGACTAAGTTTTCTGGGGGAAAATAACTGGGGCTACCTCTTGAGCCTTAGCAGGTTTAACCTTCTAAGCACTCTTCTGGGCAAGGGGTAGAGCAATGAACAAACCCATGAAAACTCCTGCTCACAACAGCTGATGTCCTAATCGGGGAAGACAGACCACATAAACAAGCAAATGTCCAATGTCAGATGTGATGAGTATTATGAAGAAAAATTAGGCAGGGAAAGAGCAAAAACTGGGGGATAGAGGGCCAGGGGGTGCAATTTTAAACTGATGGGTAATCTAGGGGGGCCTCACTAGGACAATCTTAGAGTAAATGCCTCAAGGAAGTAAGAAGCCGCCATGCACAAAGCCAAAGGAAGGAGGTTCTAGGAAGGAAAAGATGGCAGGAGTGCAAAGGCCCTGAGGCAGAGGCAAGCCTGGTGTGGCCAACAAACAGGGACCACCAGGGACACTGGAGGTGGAGACGGGAGAAGAGAAGGACAAGGTGTCAGTGAGGCGAGGAGGGGGCTGCACGTTAAAAGCCGTTCACACTGTAAAGCCCAGGCTTCCCTCTGTGTGAGGAGAGGAACCTTGGGGGCTTTGTTTCCAGGGATGATGTACTGTCTTTCAGAATTTCAATATTCAGAAAACTCGAAAGAGTAGAAACCGACACCTAACTGCAAGTTTTAACAACTGTTAACATTTTGCTGTATTTACTTTCTGTCCCCCTCCCCCCACCCCGGAAACATCTGAAATTAAGTTACAGATAAGCAGACACCTCCACCCAGAATATTTCAGCAGGTGTCTCCCAAAAGCCAGGACATTCTTTGGCTTGTCCACGATTCCGCCATCTCACTTCATAAAATTAAGAATAAACCCACTTAGTTATCTACTACTACACAGTCCATATTCAGAAATGCCCGAATGTCCTAAACACTAAGGTCCGTGCAGAGAATTTGGCTGCTGGCTCACTGGGGTCTGTACACCTTTCCTACACGAACAGACAAGCCCTATGGTTTTTAAGTTTTATCTTTTTTATTATTTTTTTTTTGAGAGTGGGGGGAGGAGCAGAGAGAGAGTGACAGAGAATTCTAAGCAGGACTCACGCTCAGCACAGAGCCAAATGCAAGGCTCAATCTCATGAACCATTTCATGAACTGACCCAAAGTCAGACACTTAACCAAAGGAGCCCCCAGGTGCCCCAACAGGTCTGTGGTCTATGAAGGTTCCCCATTCTGCATCTGTCTGATCATTCCCTTGCAGTGGTGATGAGCCTGCTTCTCTCTCCCCTGTATCTTCTGTAAACCAGAAGGCAGGTCTATGGGTCTGATTAATTTGTAAGTGATGCCAAGAATGTCATGGAGCACCACCTGAGCTGGTCAGTGGCACGCCAACCACGTCACCAGGTCCAGTCACGCCCCGTAAGTAAGGCTAAAGGAACACTCAGAGTAGGAACTGTCAGCTACCTTCCTTGAAAGTTGCTTTTTAACATGTTCCACTGAGGAGCCAGCCAGGCACCCCTTGAAAGTTCCAATTTCACCTTCATAATTAGCAAGCAGTATGGGGCATCTTACAGACACATACAAAGGCCACACATATCCCTTACAAACAACCCCTTCCCCGACAACCCTCACCTAATAGCTTTGGCATTCCTCAATGCTCTTTGCCTAAATCAGTGATTTCTCTGGGGATCGCAAAACCACTAGCTACCATTCTCCTTCCCACCACCTCCTGCTTTTCCTTTTTTGCTCTCGCTACAGCTTCATGGATTATCTTTCTTATTCTGAATGTTACAAAGTGTTTCCACTATTATCTTTTTGACACACATCCATGAGCCTTTGAGCACTTCCTTTTCGGGTGCTATGTAATGTCCCAGGCTTATTTTATCCATGCTCTGTTCCAGTCTGAGCCAACCATTTCAGGTTTTGAAAAAAGGAGAGCCATTTCCTGACTTTGAAAAAGGATCCCTCTGGCTGCTGGACTGAGAAGTGTGTTATAAGGAAGGTGAGAAGCAAGGAGACCAGAAACAAGACTCTTCTAGCTTTCAGGCAAGACGCTGGTTAACGGTGGTTAACGGTGGATGTCATCACAGCGGTCAGATGCTAGTTAAGACTTTTTTGGTCATTTTTTAAGTTTATTTATTTTTGAGAGAGAGAGAGAGAAGGTACAGGAGGGGCAGAGAGAGAAGAAGAGAGTGAATCCTAAGCAGGCTTTGCACTGTCAGCACAGAGCCCAACGCTGGGCTCAATCCCATGAACCGTGAGATCATGACGTGAGGTGAAATCAAGAGCCGGACGCCCAACCAACTGAGCCACCCAGTCCCCCAGGTTATATTTTGATGGAAGAGACAATGGTATTTAGTCCTAGGATTCTAATGTGGAGCATGAGAGAAAATGGAAAAATTACAAAGAATGACCTTGCGATCTGGAGTCTGAGCAACTGGAGGGATGGGGTTCTCGTTTATTAGCAAGGGAAGAGAGAGGAGCAAGGTTTTGTCGGTCTTTGCAGGGCAAGAGAAAGGGACGTGGAGAAGTTCAAAAATTCTGTTTTGCATACACAACTGTAGTTACTTGGAGACGCCCGGGTGGAGACAGAACAAGGAACCAGAAACAAGAGCATGGGTGTGGTCAACACAGTGTATTTACAGCCCCAGTTCTAGAAAAGGTCACCAAGGGGATGGCTAAAGCCAAAGGGGAGACAAATTTTATTTGTTTTATTTTTTTTTAAGTTCTTTAATGTTTATTTTTAAGAGACAGTGACAGAGTGAAAGCAGGGGAGGGACAGAGAGAGGGAGACACAGAAGCCAAAGCAGGCTCCAAGCTCTGAGCTGTCAGCACAAAGCGCAACGTGGGGCTCGAACTCACAGAGAGATCATGACCTGAGCCGAAGTCGGACGCTTAACCAACTGAACTCCCCAGGTGCCCCGAAACTCCCAACATTTTAGGGACTAGAGACATGAGAAGGAACCAGTGACGGAGACTAAGTTGAGTGCTGGCCTGTGAGGTGGGGAGCAGATCAGGAAGCACGGTGTCCTGTGTCCAGGGCAGTGTTTTAAGGAGGAAGTGGCTGCTGGATCCAGTACCAGTGATAGGAGAGGGACAGCTAACTAACCACCTGTGGCCTTGGTGAGAACAAGTTCAGCGGGAATTGTGGGGGAAAAGGCCCTAATAGCAGAGACTTAAGAAAGACTGGAAACAACAAACACAGACAATTCTTTTGAGGTGTTTTCTGCAAGGGAAGCAGAAAAATGGCCTTTGGGAGAGACTGTGAAGTCAGGAGAGGGGAGAGGGGGTTTTTAAGTCGATCTATTTGTACAGCAATGGGGATGAAGCAAACCAGAATAGGCCACCACCAAATAAGTCACTTTGACGTAAGGATTATATTAAGCCGGGGGCGAGTGAGAAGCACACAAGAAAATCTGACTTCCTTCTTTCTATCAGGAAGGCCAAGACGGTGCTTCATCACCAGACATTCTAGATCTTACCACCCAGAGACGGCACTAGAGGGATCATCAGCAACCGGACCTAAGAGACCTCATTTCCCCCAGGCATTACCCTCCCACAAGCTGCAGCCCTCAGAAGCTCTAAGTCCCTTTCCTTTGTCACTTAACAAAGTCCAGTTTTCTTGTTTTAGGATGCTCTCCAAGCCCCAGTTCTAACCACTCCTTTCCCGAGTGCTCCAGCATCTGCGTGAGAGGCAGGCTTTAATCGAAACCGTTTTGACGAAAGATGGATTAACGAGAGAAAAACCACTTAATTTATAGGGCTCCTGCCAGAGAATTTAAGAGGATTAAAAACAGTCAAGCTTTCCCTCTCTTACAGGAATAGTCCAAAAGACTGACATGATAGGAGAGAGAAGGGAGAATTTCTAGAACAATGTCCTCCAGCAGGGGAGAGGTGGGAGGGGTGGAGGGGTCGGCGTAGAGCAGGCAAAGGCAGAGGGTTGGGGAGCAGAGGCGAGTGGGCGGGAAGAGGTGCAGAGGCTGCTGGAGGGGCTCTTCTGTTGCTTCTCTTCTCCGTGACACAGACCTAAGGTCACCACTAGCAAGCGAAGATGGGGAAGGACGTGCGGGAGAGTCCAGGTTCAACCAGCGCTGGCATGTGGCCAGGTGAGTCTGGGCCAGGTGACAAAGGTAAAGCGACGGGCAGGAGTCTGCAGGGGCTGCTGACACTGACAAACCAGGGCATCTGGGCAGACTAAGGAGGAAAATGCTGGAGAGAGTGATGGTGATTCAGTCTCAAACCACGAAGGGATGACGGAGGGACGGTAGAGATACGGTGTGATGATGACAGGAGATTCAAGGGCGGGTGCTTTTAGGGAAGACAGAGGGAGAATGCTCCAGAAGGGGCAAAGAGAAACGAGGAGGTCACGTACCCCACCTCCGCGTCCTGGGAGGAGCAGAAGAAAAGCACCACCAAGTGGGAGGGCTGCAGGGGGAGCCAGGTTCCAGATAAAGGAGGCGAAGGAAGCATCGGCTGCACAGAGGATTAGGTCTGATGATGGAACAGAACCCAAGCAGCTCATGAGGGGATTTCAGGAGTTGAGGAACAGAGTGAGAAAAGAAGACACAGGGTCACATCAGGATGCAAGTTGGGAGACCGCTGGGTCTGAGGTCCTGGGTCTCTTGTGACAGCTGCACCCCCTTCTGGGTTCATGGGCATCACAGGATTAGATTCAATGGTCTCCAGCAGATAGTTGTGGTGGGGAAACAGAGCATTAGGATGTAAAGTGGAAATTAATTGTACATGCAGGGGTTAAGCGATTATCGAACCAGCACATCAAAAAACCTCCAACATCACTGGTCTTCAGGTAAGTGCAAAGGAAATCCAGGATGCAATACCGCTTCACACCATGATGGCTATAATCGAAATGGTGAAGGGGCACCTGGGAGGCTCCGTCAGTTGAGTGTCCGACTTTGGCTCATGTCGTGATGTCACAGTTTGTGGGTTCGAGCCCCGCATCGGGCTCTGTGCTGACAGCGCAGAGCCTGGAGCCTGCTTTGGATTCTCTGTCTCCCTGTCTCTCTGCTCCTCCCCTGCTCACGCTCTCTCTCTCTCAAAAATAAATAAAGATTAAAAAAAATTTTTTTAAACAATGAAAAAGAAGAAGTGCTGTGAAGATGTGGCGAAAGCAGAACCCTCGTTCATTGCTAGTGAGAAAGCAAAATGGTGTAGTCATAGCCACTGGCAATTCCTCAAAAAGTTTAACACAGAATTACCATATGACCCCAGAAATTCCACTCCTGGTAGACTCCCCAGATAACTGAAAACTGCTACTCAAAAACACACGTGTACATGCACACTCACAGCAGCAACATTCACAACAGCCAAAAAGTGAAAACCATTTAAACGTCCCTTAGATGAATGGATAAACAAATTATGGTATGTCCATACAGTGGAATATTATTCAGCTATAACAAGGAGTCAAGTACTGATGCACGTGACAGTGTGGATAAACTTCGAAAACATTACGCTCTGTGAAAGAAGCTGGACACCGAAGGTCTCATATGGTAGGATTCCATTTGTATGAAATATTCAGAATAATAAACCCACAGAACCAAGATTGATGGCTGCCAGCAGCTAGGAGAAGAGGTTAATGGGAACTGATTGCTTAATGGGTATGGTATTTCTTCTTGGGGGTGGTGAAAGGTTTTGGAACCAGACAGAGGCAGTGGTGAGACAACACTGTGAATACACTAAACACCACTGAACTGTTCATTTAAAAATGGTTAATGTCATGATAGTATTGCTTAACTAAAACCTAAATTTTAAGGGGCCCATAGATGGCCTAGTCAGTTAAGTGTCTGACTTTGGCTCAGGTTATGATCTTGTGGTTCATGGGTTCGAGCCCCTCGTCGGGCTCGGTGCTGACAGCGCAGAGCCTAGAGCCTCCTTCACATTCTGTGTCTCCCTCTCTCTCTGCCTCTCCCTCACTCCTGCTCTCTCTGTCTCCATCTCTCTCAAAAATAAACATTAAAAAAATTTTAATAAAAAAAAATAGGGGCACCTGGGTGGCTCAGTCGGTTGAGCATCCAACTTCGGCTCAGGTCATGATCTCACGGTTTGTGGGTTCAAGCCCTGCATTGGGCTCTATGCTGACAGCTAGCTCAGAGCCTGGAGCCTGCTTCAGATTCTGTACCTCCCTCTCTCTCTGACCCTCCCCTGCTCATGCTGCCTCTCTATTTCTCTCCCTCTCTCTCTAAAATAAATAAAACATTAAAAAAATTAAAAACAAAAAACCAAAAAAAAAAGTTATGCCAAGTTTCATCCTATGAAAGGATCGCTTACCACAATGTTATTTAACAGAAGATAACTTTGATCAAAGTAGAATAAATGTCAAGACAAGTATCAAAGACATTAAAGAAGAGTGATCTTCCTGAGTTCTTAATTCAACCTAGTCCTTCACCGAGGTCCACCTGCTGCTGACAGACAGACACAGAATTCCTGATCTAGTTTTGCAAATTTGGGGTGAGGTGGAGAAGGAAGGTGGAAGAAAGAAGACCCTAAATGACTAAAAATTTTTAGACAATCCCAAAAGCATACTACATCTCAATACTCATTTTCCCCTTTTTATCAACATTTAAGATAAAGAAAAAGGCTCCACTTAAAAAAGGCTTTGTAGGGGCACCTCGGTTGCTTAGCTGGTTGAGTGTCTGACTCTTGACTTTTGGCTCACGTCATGATCTCATGGTTTGTGAGTTCGAGCCCCACATTGGGCTCTCTGCTGTCAGCAAAGAGCCTGCTGTGGATCCTGTCTCCCTCTCTTTCTGCCCCTTCCTGCTCATGCTCTGTCTCTCTCGAAAATAAATAAACAAAACTTTAAAAAAGGCTTTGTAGAATTATAAAAAGGACTATATAGACAGGGTAGGAAATTTGAAAAACACAGAAAAGCATGAGGAAATAAAACTCATCTATACCCCCNTCAATACTTTTGGGAAGGGAAGTGAATTCTGAAACTCCTTACCACCTGGACACAGCTTGGAAGTAACTGCAGAATCCTCCCCAGGGTACAAGGCAGAGATGATGGAAGGTGTGATACACCATATAAGGCAAGGCATGGACCAGGAACTCAGCACCTGCTTGTGGAGGAGTCGGGGGTGGGTTGGGGGGGCGGGCTCATTCTGACAGCCAGGAGCACCCCCCATGGGAGTGACACTGCATCAGGAGGGAAAAGAGGCCAGTCAGGGAGAACATACCCGGATGTGACCGAGGGTTGGGGGCTGTGCAACCCCACTGGAAACTGAAGCAGGACCACATTGTAGGAGGGACCATCAGCCCCCAGCAGAATCGAGAGACTAGCTAGGACAGATGAAGTCCTCTCCTCCTTCCCAGACTAGAGGATTACCAGGATGATGGGGCCACTCACCAAAAATAACATCAGTATTTTCCCCTTATAATCAGAGTTGCAAGGGGTATAAATGTGTGACTCTTAAATACAGATGCCGTATGTATGCACTTCACTGATGTATTAAATTGGAAGTATGATACACATTTTTTTTACTGATTTTCTTTCACCTAATGTGTTATGAATACATCACAATAATATTAAGGGTTTTTTTTTATCTTAAGGGCTAGCTGGTGTCCCACTAGATGGATGCCCCTTATTCCAGTACGTGGAAATTAGGGAGATAAAACTGTAAGCAGGGATCTTTGTGCAGTGCTGATGGGAATGTAGATTGGTGCAACCACTATGGAAAACAGTACAGAGGCTCTTCAAAAAATTAAAATAGAAATAGCATGTGACCTAGTAATGACACTACTGGGTACTTATCCAAAGAAAATGAAAACACTAACCAGAAAAGATATACACAATGTTTGTTTATGTTTAATTAGCTACAATAGCCAATATACAGAAGCAGCCCAAGTGCTCACCTATAGATGATTGGATAAAGATGTGGTATACGTATATATCACACGGTATATAGAGCAAATGGAATACTCCTCTTCCATAAACAAGAAGGAGATCTTGCCATCTGAGACAGCATGGATGGGCCTGGAGGGTATTATGCTAAGTCAACAGGAGAAAGACAAATACCATATGATTTCACTTGTATATGGAATTAAAAAACAAAACCGAAAACCAAACACAGTCTTAAGTACAGACAACAAACTGGTGGTTGCCAGAGGGGAGGTGTGGATGGGCAAAATCGATGAAGAGGATTATTATTATTTTATAACTTCAAGTTAGAAGATTAAATAACTCATGGAGATGGAAAACAGAGCACAGGGAACACAGTCAATAATACTGTACTAACATTGTACAGTGACAGATGGTGACTAGACTTATGGTGAGCACTGAGTGACATACAGAATGGTCAAATCACTACAGTATACACCTGAAACTAATATAACACTGTGTGCTAGTTACGCTTCAATTAAAAACTCTCTAATGTTGACTTTAACAAGGTCAAAATGATGAGCACGTGTTACCTTGATACTAAAAACTGAAACAAATTTGTAAAAGACCTATAAGCAACACAATTACCAAAATAAAAATTACAGAACAACACATTTTTCAATCTCACAAGTAATTAAAGAGAACACAAATGAAGACAACTAGATGCTTCCTTCTTCTGCCAAGCAAGTCAACAAAAAACTTTTAAATCCAACCACGCTCGGAGTTGGCAAGCGGTTAAGAAAGTGAGCAGTCACACTGACTGCCGGCCAAGGGTATAAATTAGGGTGACTCTTCTCCAGGCCATTTGGCAATATGTTCCCAAAGCCTTTAAACGATCATTTGTGTGTGATGGTCCTGGCGAACCCCTGAGTAGGTACTCAACAAGAAAGGTGCCCTGAAGAGTTCAAAGCTGCTTTACGTAGCACATACATCAAATTCTTACATCTCTAAATCACCGATGTCAGGATCTGCCATCTGCCAATTACTAAATACTGATGGAGGATCAAGATGAAGGGGCCACATGACGGATCCTGTGGCAGTCCCCTCGCCACGTGCAGGAAGAGACACCACCGATTCCTGCAGAGCTGAGACGTTCCTCAGAACTGGGACCAGTCCACAGGCTTTGGCCCCAAGGTTTGCATTTGAAGATTTGAAAGCCCTGAGCACCTCCTTGCGGTAAATACTGCGCGCGCGCACACACACGCACGCACACAGGACAGGTGACCTCCACAGCAGTCTTTCCTGGGTAATAAGCTTACATCATTCAAATCAGATCAGCCAGCCCTGACAGGAAAGATCTACTACATATGTGTCAGAAGGCCAGATGGTCCAGAAAACACATATGTTTGTTGGAACTCATTTTCATGTTATCCCCCAAACTCAAGCCATATGGTAGAGGGTTCCCTGGCCGGCTGGCANTGCGCACACACGCACGCACACAGGACAGGTGACCTCCACAGCAGTCTTTCCTGGGTAATAAGCTTACATCATTCAAATCAGATCAGCCAGCCCTGACAGGAAAGATCTACTACATATGTGTCAGAAGGCCAGATGGTCCAGAAAACACATATGTTTGTTGGAACTCATTTTCATGTTATCCCCCAAACTCAAGCCATATGGTAGAGGGTTCCCTGGCCGGCTGGCATAAGGAACTGGACATTTCAGACACGTAAACAATTACCAAATGCAGAAGGAGAGGGGGATGGAGAAGGCTGGATTCTGGTCCACTTGGATTATTAAAATAAATGTCACGGAAGAAAAAATACCTGTGTGACCTTTATACAAAACAAACAAAAAAACACAATTTTTGTTTCAAAACAGAAGTGTCATTTTTAATGCTGGGACAGCAGATTTGGCTCTTAAGCTAGGTGAAAAATCCTGTCATTTAAAAACTGCAATGCATCTTTTCAAACCTCAGAGACTGGGAATGTGTGAGCAGTGGCTTTTAGAGGGAGAATTAATGTGGAGGGCACTTTCTCAGGCTAAAAACTCACATTTAGTACAAGCCAGTTGGCCACAGTGTTTAGTATGCATCTCTGGGACAGAGTTCTAAAGAATTACCACCAAATGAAAATACAGATGCACTTACTCTGAGGTTCCAACATTTTCTGATAGCCTCGTGTTGTCTTTTTACGCATTCACGCAGGGCAAATTCCATCTTTTACTCTGGAAGTTCACTCTACTAGCACTGAATGCACACTTACCTTAAAGCCAGTGAAAACTGGAGTTCTTATTGGCTTGTGAGAAAGGGCACACTAGTTACTTTACTTGACAAAGCTTTACTGAGTTGAGCTGTGTAAGGCCAAAGTACCTTAAAAATCCATTAAAACCTTTCTTTAGGCCCTAAAGAGCCACCTACCGCCCACTGAGAAAAACAGACCATTATGTGATTCATTAGGATCTTAAAAGCACACAGTGCTTAAAATGAAAAATTAGATTTCAAAGAGTTACATTTAGAAAAAGGAAAAAAGAGAACCCAGAATATTCCAATTCAGCCCAACATTTCCACATGGTATGGAAAGCAGTGGACAGAGGTACTGTGATGGGTTATAAAATGATCAAGATACAGGGTCTGGAAATTCAAAGAACATTCCATGAGCTTCCAAGCAGTCAAACATTACGTGTCACTTTCAATAAACACTCAGGAAGGGAAAAATCATACACAAGTTGTAAAACTGAACATTTCAATGAAGCTTTCCCAAGGTTTCAACAAAGCCAAGGGAGCCTTTCAAACATTCTATCTTCAGCATGATGCAAAATAGTTCTCCTCCCCAACAACCAGCCTGTGAGAATATTGAAAAGTTTGTAAGTAATCTCACAATCAGAAACAATGCAGCTTTTTTGGTTTTGTTTTTAGTGTTTGTGTGTGCATGGCAGTTTTAAATTCTCAGCTATAGAGACACACTGGCTGTTGCAGAAAGTCCTGGAGACTGGCTTTGTCCTCAAGAATTCACACAAGTCAGACTTCCTGGGAGCTAAGTGGGAAAAAAGTTTCAGACTCCCTTTGTTGTTCCTGGGCATACAGACAATACCTATCAGTTTAGCCAATTTCACCAGCTCTATTATTTTCCCCAGCTGTCCCTATTGGCAAAGGAGCCAGAGGGGGCAGAAACACCTTCTTAATTAATCCCTTTCCTATCCTGCTTCCCTCTCCCTGTGGCAGGTATACCTCCTATGAACTGCAGGGCAGACTGGGAAAATACCTTCTCTCTGCCTAAAATAGCTATGCAGAAGCAGCCAGACACTGCTGCATTCCTTACTCTGCTGGAGTTTTCAGGGCTACAGTCAAGCACCTGTTTGTATGACCCTGTGACATAATTTATGCAGAAAACTCAAACCTTGGAGAGCTTTTTTAAAAATCTGTTTCTGGGGCGACTGGGTGGCTCAGTCAGTTAAGCATCAGACTTCAGCTCAGGTCATGATCTCACAGATCATGGGTTCAAGTCCCGCATTGGGCTTTGTCCTGATAGCTCAGAGCCCAGAGCCTGCTTCTGATTCTGTGCCTCCCTCTCTGCCCCTTCCCTGCTCATGTTCAGTCTCTCTGTAACTCAAAATGAACAAATATTATATATATAGATAGATAGATCTTTATATGTATCTTTACATATTTCTAAACTTAGATGTACTCTAATTAGCAATAAATGTCAGACAATATAGCTGCTAACTGCTTATTTACCAGCTGTTAAGCTTCAATACTATGTGGGCTTAAGGATGGAAGGTCATGTATGGGAATTACACTAACAACCCCAAACCAAGCACCAAACACAAGTTTACCTTCTTCAAACAAGATGTTCTCATAAATATGTCTACCTCTCATACAGTCTTCTTGAAAAGCTCCTCTGGTTTAGAAAATAACATGGAATTATGAAGACCTTCTCAACTTCCCAAGCAAAATGCAACTGCAATTAAATTTGCACTCGTGAAAAATAGCGTTACAAAGACCTATTAACATGAAGGGAATCCATCAACATTTTCAAATACTGGGTGTTCAGAGGCATATGTATTTTGCCCCTTTCTCCTGTAAGTCAGGGCTTCTCAGGTTCTCACCCTTGCCACTGTGGACATGTGAGGCAAAGTCATTGTAGGGGAGTGTCCTGTGCGCTGGAGGATGTTAGCAGCATCCCTGGCCTCCACCCACTTAGTGCCAGTCAGTAAATGTCTCTGGCACTGTCAAATGCCCTGGGGTGGATAAAGACAGCCCTGAATGATTTCTTACAGCTGACTACTCTCTTGGTGTAGGAATAGGGCTCAGGGAGGGCTTCTACCTCCTACCTTGCTATCCCACCACAGGAAGCATCAATGTCATTCATGATCTTTTCATGCAGTAACTGACCCGTTTTTTTACCCCCGTTCCCATCGATGATCCTTCCAGAGATCGGCACACAATTTCAGGGCTGGATGTCAACTCAAGGGGAGTGTTCAAAATCACAGTGAAGGTACTAACCTAACCCTCAGCACGTAGATGAATTTCCTCTTTGTGTGTTTTAATCCCCCGATTCCCATAATCATCTTCTGAGGACGACGGCAAGACCTCGGCTACAGGGCAAGAGACCCACGTCTGTGGCCTCGTGCGAACCACTGAACTTCCCTGATCCTCAGGAGCCAGGGGAGAAAATAAAGTTGAACCTGCCCATCTCGGAGGAGGTTTCCATTTCTCCAGTCTACAGTTCGGTGAACTCTACACAAGGTCACTGCTATTTTTCTGCAGAAAAGGGTAGGCGTTAAAACACACACACACACACACACACACACACACCCACAGGTCTTCTTTATGAAAGTTGACATGACTCCATGTTGATCTGCTATTTCTGCAATGCGATCTACTGAAAAGATTAACTGTGCCTGAGTCACTGTGTGTGAGACCTTGGACACCTTCTTGAGCTTCCGCACCTTTGAAGGGTAGCAGATAATGCCCCAAGAGATGCCACTTTGGCCTCAGGATTGTCTTAAGCTGGAGGCAATTGGGAAGCAGACACAAGAAAAGCTCTCGGACCACCTGGTTTGCCAAAAAGCAGGACATAAATGTATAAAGGGGTCCCTCCTCTGCCCTCTACCAAGGATGAAGGTTAATCCCGGGACAACTTTCTCAACTTGGACAGGCCCCAGAAGAATCTACCTAACAAACTACTAGCTAGCCTTTATCTCTGCTCATGGAACTCTCAACCCACTCTCTCTCCTTTCATTTCTTTTTTCTTTTTTCAAGATTTTAAGTAATCCCTACACCCGACAAGGAGCTCAAACCTACAACCCCAAGATTAAGAGTCGCACGCTCCGCTGAGCCAGCCAGGCGCTCCTGTCCTGTCATTTCTTTACAAATTTACTGATCTTTGTTGAAGATGCTGTGAAAAACGATACTCTAAGTCACATCTTGGAGATAACCATTCTTCCTTGGGTACCTCACTTGTATACATGAGGTATACTTGTTAATAAATATCTATTGTTCTCCTGTTAATCTTTTATTACAGGGGCTCTCAGCCAAGAACTCACAAGGGTAAAGGGAAAATTATTTTTCTTCCTTTACACCTGTATCTGTAAAATGGGGAGGGGGGTATTAAATAAAATTGGTAACTATGATTCCTTCCATTGCTCTAAACCTGGAATCCACACACGTTCATAGCCTATGGTGAAAATTGGAACAGTGAGCATCACTTTTATAGAAACCTTTCCAGACTCTGGGTCCAGGCCTAAGAAGGGGCTGGCAAGGCTGCCAATACATTTAACTACCAATAAAGGCTATTCAGTATGGTGGCCTCCAGCCACATTTAGCTACTGAGCATGTCAAATGTGCTTGGCCCTAGTAGAGATCTGTGCAGTAGGTGTTAAATGTGCACCAAATTTCAAAGACTTGCTTTGAAAAAGAATGTAGTGTGTCTCCATTTTTATTGTTGATCTTATGTTGAAATTATAATAGTTTGGAAATAAGGACTTCAGATATATTATTAAAATTAATTTTACCCATTTCTTATTACCTTCAATGTAGCCAGAACATTTTTCATTGTGTGGCTTGCCTTACATTTCTATTAGAATCATGCGGATCCAACCTCACCAATTAATCAGTTCCAACTGAGTAAACCTTTATTTAATGGAAGGAAACAGGTTTCTTCAAGTCCTCTAAATAGCTTGCATGTCAAGTGCAGGAAACTGCCGTTCTAAGGCCAAAGTCAGTGGGTCTTTTACACAACAGGCCCTTCCAGAATGCGGTCTGATTCTCCTTGTGTGGGGAATGTCCGGCAGGCACTTCCATTCTCTGGGCCTGATGTTCAGACATGCCAAGTGAGAGCAGGGGACTCAAGTCCAGCCACAACCAAGAGGGTGGACTTACAGGCCAACCAGCCAGTTTGACTCACAGCTTCACATTTATTACCCACCTGACCTTGGGGGAGTTACTTGCCAGGCCCTCATTTGTAAACTGGTGATCACGATGGGGCCTGGCCCATGGAGCTCTTGGTAAAGGTGAAGAGTGCTCAGCACAGTGCTTGGTACATGGTGGGCACTCCAGAAACAATAACCACAGGGGCGCCGGGTGGCTCCGTCAGTTATGTGTCTCACTCTTGGTTTCAGCTCAGGTCATGATCTTGTGGTACATGGGTTCGAGCCCCACATCGGGCTTTGTGCTGATGGTGCAGAGCCTGCTTAGGATTTTCTCTCTCCTCTCTCTCTCTCTCTCCATTCCCCCCCCCCCCGGCTCACACGCACACTCTTTCTCTCAAAATAAATAAATAAACTTAAAAAAAATATAAAACAAAACAGACAAACAAAAACCTCTCTGTCCAGATTTAATTTGGTCCATCAAAAGAGAAAAGGGCAAGAATTGTTTTTTAGGGGTGCCTGGCTGGCTCAGTTGGTTAAGCATCCGACTTCAGCTCAGGTCATGATCTCATGGTGTGTGAGTTCAAGCCCCATGTCAGGCTCGGCACTGACAGCTCAGAGCCTGAAGCCTGCTTGGGACTCTCTTTCTCCTTCTCTCTCTGCCCTTCCCCCCCCCCCATACATACATACACACACATACACACACACACACACTCTCTCTCTCTCTCTCTAAACATTAAAAAATAATAAAATATAATAAATAATAATTTTGTTTTTTCCACAGAGAGAGACAGTGAGCACGAATAGGGTATAGAAGCAGAAGGGTGGAAAGAGAACCGCAAGCAGGCTCCATGCTCAGCTCAGAGCCCAACACAGGCTTCAATTCCACGACCCTGGGATCATGACCTGAGCCCAAATCACGAGTTGGACACCCAACTGACTGAGCCACCAGGGTGCCCCTAAAAGGGCAAGAAGTTCTGCGCAGGAAACAATCTTAAGGTAATTGTCTAACTTGTGACCCTTAACTTGAATCATGGTGATGACACAGCTCCAGGTGCCACACACTCTTGTGCAGAAGGCACAGACTTTTTAAAAATGGAACATCCTCCCACATTCTCTGCTGTCCTTGACATCCTCGCTGACATTTCAGATCAACATACGGGCATACTGGCCTTCCACAGAGAAGCACCAACATGTCAAGGTTTCTTGCAAGGTGTCTGCCGTGTCTGATCATACTCATGCACGCATGAAACTGGTCCCTGGGAGAGGACAGAAGTCTCAATGCCAAGGCTCAGCGCAGGGCCCGGTGCAGACCCCAGCCCGCCTCAGGGTTCCTGGGGCCATCACACACACCTCGTGTTCCAGCCCCTCCCGGGCAGGCTCATGGAAAGACCACCAACTATCGCTAAACCCCCAAACTAAAACTTTCATGCACCTTCTCTCACCGAAAGCAAACGAGCTGGCAAACCACCACTGCTTACAGGCAGAAACAAGGAGCGTAAAACCATACAGGGCCAGAGCGAGGAAAAAGGCATTTATTTAATGAGCCGCACTGGTGGGGGGGGGGGCAACTTAAAATTCACAACCACACCATTGAACTCAATATGCTATAAAAACGTATGGGACACATTTAAATTTTAGTTTAAAGAGAAAACCATACTGATAACACTTAAGGAGACCTTGAAATTACAAGAGTCTATAGTAACAAAAATGTTATCGGAATTACCCAGTTTGTAATGTCCTTGGGCTTTCAAGCCCAGGTTTTTCTGAAAGTAGGCCTAAAATAGTGACTGTATCTCAGACTTTATTAACTTTCTTAGATTTTTAATTCAGCTACAAAATAATCCATTACCGTCCCCATGACCTTTTCTCTGACCAACCCCCTCCAAAAGTTAGCCTCTTAAGTACTCTTTTCTTTACAGATAAAGATAAGGCTACTGACATTTCCTTACCTCCAAGGTTAGGGGGGGCGGGGTTAGCACTTAACTATCCCAACTTCTTGTTTGGTTTTGGTTTTTTTTTTTTACAGCCTCTGGAGGTTGAATGTCAGGCCTGAGGACAGGTAACCTATGGGTATGGGAGGAGGGCTCGCTCTCTTTAGACAGAACCAGAATGACCACATGAGGCTGCGCGGATGTCCCCACAATGCCATGATGTGACTGTGGTGGCCCGCAGCCCCTCCTCCACCCCCAAGCTTCCTATGGACACACAGCTGCTGCTGACACGGCCTGTCCAGAGGAAGGAGCGAATGGATGTGAAAAGTGAGCATCTGCCCCATGAGAAAGTGGACTATCCGTCACCTCCTGCTGTCCCTCCTCCTCCCACTGCTCTAGGGGCCCTGGCTTCCTTTCCAGGTGCTAAACTGCCTCCAAAGTACATCCGGCAGCTTCTGGGCATTGAGCAGGAGGGGAGGGGACCCAGGTCAGTTTCTGGGCAGAGCCTCCCACAGCAACAGCCTCATGAGATCTATCACTGCAGGGACCAAACCTATAGCCTCATTCACACTCAGACAAAAGACCTGAAAGGTCCTCTTTCAGGAGCAAATACAACTCCCCTGCGAGGAAAGAAAAGACCAGCTGAGACACCTTAAGATCCACGAATGCCCTCAAAAGTACGGTATGCTAGGAGCTCCATCTCAACAACTTATGCGCTGGGTTATAATCAGGCTCTCTACCCCTCAGCTCATAAGAGCTTAGACCTCCTTTTTTGAGAGAGAGAGAGGATGAGAAGGGGAGGGGCAAAGAAAGAGGGAGATACAGAGAATCCCAAGCAGCCTCTGTGCTGTCAGCACAGAGCCCAGTGTGGGGCTCAATCTCACGAACCCGAGTGATCATGACCTGAGCTGAAATCCAGAGTCCGACACTTAACCTACTGAGCCACCCAGGCACCCCGAACCTTCTCTGCATATAAGTTATAAGAGGTAGGGTTGAAGGTATAGGGTTGAAGGTATGTATACAACTTTCCTGAACTATACAAAGATAGCAGAAGGTACTTCAGGGCAGGGGCTACTCACTGCTCCCCTGGTATCTGTTCCCCTTTCTTCCTCCTGACACCATCCCTCCCCAGGATTTAGCAAGGGCACCTGGTTGCCCAGTTAGAGACTGCACTGCCCAGACTCACTTGCACACAAGGTGCGACCGTGTGGTCAAATTCTTGCAAATGGATTCTGAGTAGAAGAAAAATTCAAACTCTCCCGCTTGCCATTAAAAATAGCAAGGAGCATGCTCCTCGTTCTTCCCACTACTTGGGGAATGTGACAACAGGTTCGCCAGGAACCCAGGAAAGATCAGAGAGCCACCCGGCCAACCCCAGTCGGTAACCTCTGGACCAGCTCTGAGAGAACAAACCTGAACCTGATTTAGACACTCCGGCACTTTGGGTCTCTCCGTTACAAGTGTGGAGTCTGGGATAAACCAATGTGCTCTTCCAACCCACAAAGTGGCATCCCAAAAATCACACCCAGCGCGAAGACAACACCTCCGATAATTTCTTCTGCATCGAAGGGCGTATTCTAGGAGCACCTGCTGTCACTCAGATAGGACATCTTCCCAGGAAGAAGCCAAGACGATGTAGGTGCTGTTGCCCCACCCCCAGCTTCCAAGCAGAGGCCCACTGGGCCAATGACCAGTTCTAGCCCCTCTTCTCCCACAGGGGTACTGGCTTGAGGTCAGCCTGAGGGCTGAAACTTTTCTAAGGAGACGTAGTGATACCCACCTGCCCAAAGGACAGGACCACCAAGCCTGTGACTTATGACAACACAAGAGCACCTTCTCACCTGCCACATCCCTGGCAGAACCAGCAACATCTGTAACCTCCACCCTCCACACCCAATAGAAATAGCAGGAGCAGCAATCACCAGTTTCCTGAGCACATATTATGCTCCACGTACTCAGTCAAGGTCCTCACATGCATAACGGATTTTTTAAATTATTTTACTTTGGGGGGCGCCTGGGTGGCTCAGTCTGCTAAGCAGCCGATGCTTTTGATTTTGACTCAGGTCATGATCTCACAGTTGGTGGGTTGAAGCCCCGAGTTGGGCTCCACGCTGTCGATGCAGAGCCTGCTTGGGATTCTCTCTCTTCCTCTCTCTCTGCCCCTCTCCTGCTCATGCACACCTGCTCTCTCTCAAAATAAACTTAAAAAAATAAAATCATTTTACTCTGTAGAAGTTGAGACTTACATCAAAGTTACAAAACCTCACACAAAGAGTTTCTATATATACCCTTCACCCAGCTTCCCCTAAGGTTAATGCCTTAAGATTCTCTCTCTCTCTGCCCCTCTCCCGTGCTCAGCTCTAAAAAATAAACAAACAGGGGTGCCTGGGTGGTTCAGTCAGGTAAGCATCCGACCTCAGCTTAGGTCCTGACCTCACAGTTCGTGGGTTCGAGCCCCACATCAGGCTTGGTGCTGACAGCTCAGAGTCTGGAGCCTGTCTTCGGATTCTGTGTCTCCCTCTCTCTCTCTCTGTGCCCCTCCCCCATTCATGCACTCTATTAAAAATAAACAAACATTAACAATAAACAAATCTTTGAAAAGTCCAGGCCAATTATTTTCAAAATGTCCCTCGTGTTTTTGAATGATTAAATTGAGATTATGTGCATTTGAGCCAAGAATACGACAGTGTGATGTGGTCTCTCAATGCATCATATTTGGGGGGTACATGATGTCATTAAATCTTATTATCACTGGTGATGTTGACCTTGATCCCTTCGTTGTAGGGTATCTGCAGAATTTCTCTACCTTAAAGCACAACCTTCTCTTTGTAATTAATAAATATCTTGTAGGGAGATAAGTAGAGATTATGCAAATATCCTGTTTCTCATTTTACTTTCACTTACTAACTTTAGTCATTACTAAGGTTTTCTCCAGAGGGCAATCTTCTATTTCTCTCATTCCTTCTACATTTTTTAATTGGAATTCCACTCCAAGGAAGAGCTGTTTACCCTCCATTTGTCTACTCTATTTATTTATATCAGCATGAATCATGGGTATTTTATTCTAAAGGTTATAATCCGATACTATCAAAGAATGGATTTTTAATCCTAATAATAATTCTGATATTATTTCCATTTTACAGAATAGGAAAATGAAGCAGGAAGAAATTTAAAACCCTGCCTAAGGGGGGCGCCTGGGTGTCTCAGTCAGTTAAGCAGGTGGCTCCTGATTTCAGCCCAGGTCACCATCTCACCATTTGTGAGTTCAAGTACACTATTGGTCTCCTCACTGATACTGCAGAGCCTGCCTTGGATTCTCTCCCCGCCCCCAACTCAAAGGAAAACAAACAAAACAAAACACCTGCCTAAGGTTATTTAGCAAGTCAGGAGATGCAAAGGCAATCTGACTGGTGAATGATTCAGCCTTTAGCAAAACCACAGAATGCAATCTACCAACTTGTAAGCACATATAAGAACAGAAGAGGGAAAAAATATCTGAAACTCTTCATCTTAACCAGCAGAATTACTTACTCCCAAATCACATGCTCCATCTTCCCAGCCACATACCCCACCCCAAGAGCAGATGCATCGAAAGCACTTCATGGGGGCTCAGGCTGTTTCTACCAACACACGAAGTGCTGATTGCCAACAGCAATAAATAGCAACATTAGTGATCTCAATGAAGCTGCAAAAATTAAGCTGTTTCAGAGGTTACTCAGCTTTAATAAGACTTCATTTTCCCAGCTACTAAATCTGCTTTGGTTGGCAATTTATCTGGGTTGTTGAAATGATCAAGGTTCTCCCTCTTCTCGGTGGGAATGTTCAGATTCTGATTCAAGCAAGCAACACTGCCCCCAAGGAAGCAACTGACTAGCTGATGGCTCTTAGGTTCTCGCTGTCACATCTAACTTTCCTCTGATTTTCGACATCACTAACAAAATTCATTATGATGATGATGGTTACTATTCTTTTATCTCAATGGTGTTCAAGGTCTGCTGTATCATTCTCAGCTTTAAAGCAAGTATCTTTTGCTCACATTTGTGTGGGGTGTGTGTGTGTGTGTTTGAGAGAGAGCGAGTGAGAGCGGGGAGAATCCTAAGCAGGCTCCAAGCTGTCAGCAAAGAGAGCCTGATCCAGGGCTCGATCCCACAAACCACAAGATCATGACCTGAGCTGAAATTAAGAGTCCTCTCAACAGTCAGTCGACTGACTACGTCACCCAGGTGCCCCTTGCTCACATACTTTAAACAGATTATCATGGGTTCCTATTGTTTTAAAAAATGACCAATTGCAAGTGATTTCCTGCGAGACATTTCAGGCTCCTCCTTTTAGGATGAACCGTCAAATTCATGCTCTGCCAGGACACTGCATATGTTTAACCCTTTCGGGGAATCTGCAGCACCCTCCCTCACACAAGGGCCTGAACTGCCAGGGAAGGGCTGAGCAAACCCAGTCAGGTCTCCTCACCCTGCTCTCTGGTACCCTTCATTTGCAGCCTGACCTTCTGGGAGCTCCAGGTCCCGAAGAGACGGCTGGTCATGAGCCAAAGGGAAACGGGTCATCGGGACCACATAGTGCCTTCTGTTTCTCACGCTCCCACATTCGCCGGGCAGCCAGTCTCAGCTACTTTTAGTTTTGTGATCTGAAATGATGAGTGAATGGGCTCTCTCTCCCAGGCACACCCAGCTAAGACAGGAGTTGGGGCTTCCTGCTCTTACGAGCTAGACATGAAAAGCAACAATCCTGGGGCACCTGGGTGGCACAGTCGGTTGACCGTCTGACCTCAGCTCAGGTCATGATCTCATGGTTCGTGGGTTCGGGCCCTGCAAAGGGCTCTGTGCTGAGAGCTAGTTCAGAGCCTGGAGGCTGCTTCGGATTCTGTGTCTCCCTCTCTCTCTCTGACCCTCCCCTGCTCATGCTGTCTTTCTCTCTCTCTCTCTCTCTCAGAAATAAATAAAATTAAAAAAAAAAAAGAAAAGAAAAGCAGCAATCCACATTAAATGGTGAGGTGTGGTACAATGTCAAATACAAAGCAAAGCCTGGCCAGAGACCCTGGGGCTTAGCCACCACACAGATGGCCACTGCACCCCCCACCACCTACCAACTCCTCCAGCAACAATGTAATACCGCCTTAGACACACAGATGAAGGACAGGAGAGCACCCCCTTCACCCTTGGCCCCTCAGCCCCTCCCAGAGCCCCTGGCAAAAGCCCCCACTTCCATACCTCCACCAGGCTCTGCCAGAGACTCAAGACCTGGGTTCCAACTCACCATTTGCCCACTTGACCCAAAATGTCCACAGAGAGCCACCGCCCCAAAACGAAATCTCTTCCTGAAAAAAAGCACCCACGTGCACATCTGGCAGAAATTCTGGGTGAACACTCTTCGTCTTTCTCCACTTACTTCATTTAGCAGAGTCGGAACAAGAACTGCAAGGGTCATTCACGCTTCCGGTCAGTACTTCCTGGGCATTGGCTGTATGCCAGCAGTGACACAGCCACAGGGCGTGACATTACAGTGCGGCACATACATATACAATATCATGTCAGACAGTAATCGAGTCATGAGCACGATTTAAAATAAAGTTAAGGCAGGGGCGCCTGGCGGGGCTCAGCCAGTTGAGCATTGGACTTCAGCTCAGGTCATGATCTCACCGTTTGTGAGTCAGAGCCACACATGGGGCTCTCTGCTGTCAGTGCAGAGCCTGCTTTGGATCCTCTGTTTTCCGTTCTCTCTGCCCCTCTCCTGCTCGCTCGCTCGCTCTCTCTCAAAAACAAACAAACCCATTTAAAAAAACTAAAAATAAATAAATAAAGACAAGGGGACAGAAGTGATGGGGTAGGGTGAGGGTGGGATCCACCTTATAAAGATGGGTCTGGAAAGGCCTCTCTGAGGAGGAAGCATCTGGGCAGAGGTCTGGGGGAAATGAGGCGGCGGCATGGGGACGGCTGTGTGGGGGACCAGGGAACACAAAGGCCCTGAAGTGGGAGTGTAAGCAAGATCAGATAAGAGCCAGGGCTCTGATCACAGAGAGCCTGCAGGCCACGGTTAAGACTTGGGTTTTATTGTAGGGATAATGGAAATCCACTGGAGCTTTTTAACAGTTCCGTGATCTGACGTGGCTACTAAAAGATTCCCTCTAGAGGCGCCTGGCAGGATTGGTCACTTAAGCGTCCGACTTCACCTCAGGTCATGGTCTTGCGATTCATGAGTTCAAGCCCCACATCAGGCTCTGTGCTGTCAGCTCAGGGCCTGGAGCCTGCTTCGGATTCTGTGTCTGTCTCTCTCTGCCCCTCCCCTGCCCGCACTTGGCTTCTCTCCGTCTCTCAAAAATGAATAAACATTAAAAGAAAAAAAAAAAGATTCCCTCTAGCTGTTACATGGAAAATACAAGGCAGGGGGAGTTCAAAGGCAAGTGACTGTGTTTGGGAAGAAGACAGTGGGGGTGGGAAGATGGGCTTCGGCTGAATTTAGAACCAGATTCCCCCAAGGAATGAAAGAGGCACACAGGATGAGGGAAGAAATAACAAATTATTTAAGAACTGGAAAATATCTGAAATCAAAAAACAGACACTGGGCCATGATATGATGATGTATGAATCACCTCATCTTTCTGTACAGAGAACACCACACAGGGTGTGTGCTAAGTAAGCCAAGACTAAAAAAGACAAATACCGCAGGATCTCACTTCTATGTGAGTTTTTAAAAAATATACATGGTTATAGATACAGAGAGCAAACTGATGGTTGTGAGGGGTGGGGGTGAAGGAGGTCAAACGTCACACACTTTCAGTTACAAAAATAAATAAGTCCTGGGGATATAACGTACAGCATGGTGATGATAGTGCCCAGAGTGGATTCTGCCCAGTAGACACTGCCCAGAGTAGAGCTTCCAAATTTATATCACAAGAAAAAAATTTCTAACCTTGCATGCTGGCAGCCCTTAACTAGATCTATCATGGGAATCACTTCATAATATATGCAAATATCATATCATATATGTTGTATACCTGAAGCTAATATGATGTTATAGATCAAATACACTTCAACTTCAAAAAAAAAAAAGATAACAGCAAAGGACAGGGGAGTCATATGGCACAAAGAAGGTTCCACAGTCCACCTTGATTTTGTCACCTGAGCAACTAGCTACAACGACCCTGAGCCTCACCGGAGATGGATCCGCCAGGAGCAGGCGGGATCCCGGGAAGCGTGGAGGCGAGATTCCGCACTCTCCATGCAAGACCACGATCGTTCCCATTTTACTCCTGCCATCCCAGCAGGTCTGACAGGAGGCTGCAGGAGGGAGGGCAGGGAGGGGAGGCAGAGGCAGGCACCCCAGGGGCTGGCCCAGAGACACCCGGGCTGCACAAGCTGCCCAGGCCGGGAGTCACACACGGGAGAGCTGGTGGCCAGGGTCGCGCGCCGGATGCCAAGATCTCGGCAGGTGTCACATCTGCACACTGTGGTCCTGGAATGTAGCCAGTTGCCTTAGCAACAGCATCTCTATCCAAGATGATAAATTACCCTGCTCTTTAACAAATTCAGTTCATTTCTTCAACAATCAGTGTCCTGGAAATAATAGGAGAACAAGCGAAACCCACCAGCAGACCCAGAGGGCAGATCACTCACCGGGTCCCCTTGGCGGGAAGCAGTGCTAGCGCCTGGGGCTGGGGAGAGGGACGGGGTTCAGAAGGGAGCTAGTGCATCCAAAATTTCAAATTTAATAAAGGAAAGCAAGAGCTAACAAAAAGACACTTAAAAATGCTAAACCCCTTTGTGACCATCCTAAATAAATGCACATTATTCTCTGTCCCCTCCTCGCTTGACTTCACAGAACTTGTCATTTATTCATTATTTGATTTTCAGCCCTGTCTGTTGCACAACACTTAGAACTTCTTGACAGCAAGGGCTTGGTCTCTGTCACCTCCTATCTTATCCTCAGAACTAGAAACCTGCCTGGAATCCTGTAGTCCAATACTTATCAAATGAATGAATGACTCTCCCTTCCAGATTTCTAAAAACTCCTAATAAAGTAATATAGATTTATGCCTTATACACACATTATGTAATATATATTGTGTATATATACATATACATACATTTCATATAGATGTATTCCTTAAAGGGGGAAACTAGAGGCATTTTCAGCAAAATTAAGACTAAAGCAAGAATAATCACATCGCTCCTATGTAAAGTGAGTTTGGACATATTAGTTAACACAACTATTAAAAGAAATTTGGTAAAAATAAAAAGGAAGTAAATGACCCCTATTTGCAAGAGGGGAGATGGTAGCCCTGCCCAACGCAAGAAAAGCAGCAAAGAAATGACCACAAATAGTAAAAGAATGTATTTACATTTCTGGGGGTAAATTCAACCCACCAAAAACACTAGCCTCCCTATTTACAAGTCACCCAATCAGGTAGAAAATATTACAGAAAAAAAATCCCATTTGCAGTAATAATAAAAGGGATAAAATACTTAGCAATTGGAAGAAACATGCAGGAGCCAAAGGCTTTAAAATGTTCCAGGGGGACACAAAAGAACATGATGTGAGCTGAAAAACACAACCACGCCTCCCGCCTTGAAAAGGATAGCATTCAAATGTCAGTTCTTAAGTAGTGCATATGAACTTGAAGCGATCCTAATAAAAATGCTGATAGGGTGGTGGGAGCCAAGGAGTAAATTTATATAGTTGTGCAATACGGTCGCAATTTAGTTTTAGATTCTATTACTGAAGAACCAAACCAGCGCCATGACAGGCTTCAGAAGGCCCCAGAGATCAGAAGACCGAAGTCTCTGAGGCCTGACTGAGCAGGCTTGAGCCACCGCCCTTCCCTGTGTCCGAACCAATCACTGGAGGTTAGGAGGTACCAGACGTTCCGGCCACTATTCTGGCCCGCCTTGCTCTAAACTCACCAATCCCTCTGCGCCGTAACAACCTCTGCCGTCACCTTGTCCTATCACATTGTAGTCCCTGTCCATCACCCCTTTCCCGCCCTAGAGTTAATAAAAACCCAACTCCTCCTTTGTTCGGGGCTTTCAACACGGATTCATTGCGTTGGTGAGGTCTGGGCGCCCGAGCTTAAGCTTGTAATAAAGCCCTTTGCCTTTGCATACATGACTCGGACTCCTTGGTGGTCTTGGGATTTTTGGGGAGATCGTGATCTGGGCATAACATTACTATTGTATCTTTAGGTCTTAAATATTTTTCAGGCTTATTTATTTATTTTGAGAGAGAGAGAGAGAATGAGCCGGGGAGGGACAGAGAGAGAGAGNCACGGATTCATTGCGTTGGTGAGGTCTGGGCGCCCGAGCTTAAGCTTGTAATAAAGCCCTTTGCCTTTGCATACATGACTCGGACTCCTTGGTGGTCTTGGGATTTTTGGGGAGATCGTGATCTGGGCATAACATTACTATTGTATCTTTAGGTCTTAAATATTTTTCAGGCTTATTTATTTATTTTGAGAGAGAGAGAGAGAATGAGCGGGGGAGGGACAGAGAGAGAGAGAGGGAGGGAGAAAATCCCAAGTGGGCTCCACGCTGCGGGGAGGGACAGAGAGAGAGAGAGGGAGGGAGAAAATCCCAAGTGGGCTCCACGCTGTCAGTGCAAAGCCTGACATGAGGCTCAACTCAAAACCGTGAGATCATGACCTGAGTGGAAATCAAGAGTCAGACGCTTAACCGACTGAGCCACCCAGGCGCCTCTACAGTTGGTGTTTTTATAAAACCAGATTATAAAAAAATAAGAATATACATATACGTGTAAATACATATAATTATGTGCCAACACATGTGTGGAGCACACAAAAAGCGCGTCGCAGTGGTCACCTTTGGTCACAGTAGGAACCTGAGTGACAGAAGTCAGAAAGACCTTTGTCACCATATGGCCAACACACATCTCTATAGACAGAAATGTACCTTCTAAATCTAATCGAGTGTGTCCTCATTAACAATTCAAAACTCTGATATGCTTAAAGAAACAGAGTTAACCTGGGAAGTTACCTCTGAATAAAAGTAAAGAAACCACAAATCTCAAGTGGCCAGGTTCTTATACAAACACAATTCAATACCCAGTCAACCTCCCCAAGAAGGGGCTAGAAAGCATGTTTCCCCACCTCCAAATTTCTGTTCTTGAATGATCTCCATCAACAGACTCCAAGCACAGAGTTTAATACAACTGTCACATCTTACAAGTTGGCCTATAAATCTTGTTAGAACCTCAAATGAGAGGCACTGTGTAATTATGAAGTATTACTACTATGAGTTATGTGCCCCAATGTTAGTAAATTCTAAATAACATGGCTTACTGTGATAATTTCTCTGTCAGTGAGAATTCTCACCTTCTCATTTCCTGAGCATTAAGGTGATAGATGTTTTCTCTGGAGGTATGCTGGGTCAGTTACACATAAGGGGATGGGGGGTGGGGGGGAAGGAGGAAGGAAGGGAGGAAGGAAGGGAGGAAGGAAGGGAGGAAGGAAGGGAGGAAGGAAGGGAGGAAGGAAGGAAGGAAGGAAGGAAGGAAGGAAGGAAGGAAGGAAGGAAGGAAGAGGAAAGAAAGGCTTCCCCAATACCAGCAACTCAGGAAAATTATTTTTACGTCAGAGATAAAAATTTGTGCTAAAATGATGGAAGTTGTATTTTTTTCTCCCAAAATATAAGGCAGAAGTTTTTACTTACTTTTAGAATTCTTATTTCATCCCTACTGGACAGCCAGTGTAAATCAGGAGTTTTACATTGAAATCGATCCTATGTGAGGAATAAGTAATATATTCCATAAAGAATTTCTCTGAAAATAAAAATATAGAAATGCTTCTTCACAGACATTTTAGAACTGTATTCTTGCACTGGGAGACTAATAAGCAAAGAATGAAAGTCAATGGAGGGAAGAGTAATATTCAGAAAGAAATCATACTATGTCCCTTTCACTGTGACATCAAGCTCTGATTTAAAGATGACTGTAGCAGATGCCTGCCCGGATGGTGCAGTTGTTAAGACTTTGGCTCACATCATGATCTAACAGTTTGTGAGTTTGAGTCTCACATCGGGTGAGCTTGAGCTCACAGAGTGAGCACAAGTCCTGTTTCAGGTGAGCCCCGCTTCTCTCTCTCACTCACTTGTGCCCTCCCTCCCTCTCCCTCTCCCTCTCCAAAATCAAATCAAGATGACTGCAGCATCCTTCCGCCAGTGACCCAGCCTGGTGCCTCTTTCACAAGGGGGAGCAAAGGTCCTCGCAGGTGTAACTAGTTAAGATGAGGTCATACATGACTTGGTGGGCCCTAATACCAGTAACAGCGGCCTCATAAGAGGAGGGACAGAGGCACAGACACACTGGGAGGCCACATGACAGAGGACTCAGATCGTGCAGCGATGCATCTCTATGCCAGGGACCACCAGCCACACCAAAGGTGGGGAGAGACACGGAACACATCCTCCCTCAAAGCTTCCAGAAGGAGCCAGTCTTGCTAATATCTTGCTTTCAAACTCCTAGCCTCCAAATTTGTGAGACAATAAAGTCAAGTTGTTTAAGTGGCAGTCCTAGGAAACCAGTAAGAATCCAAATCCTGGAAGCAAATAACCAAGTAAAGGATATGGGGCTATTTCATCACCACTAATATACATAAGACACACAGGTGGCTTATTTGGTAGATCCAAGATGGCTGCAATTTTTGGCCAGTACTCCTGTTGAGGACTAGGGTCTTTGTCCCCTCCCAATAAATCTGGACAGGTCCTATGAGCCTAAACTATGGTAGGGGTAACACAGCGCCAATTTTCAGGTTTTAAAACACCTGCAACTTCTACTTCCTGTCTTCAGAACACTTGAACTTGGGTGCCCCAAGCTACCATAGAAGAGGTCTGAAGCCACCGTGAAGAGTCCAGTGGAGAGGCCCTGAGACTCATGATGACAGGGAGGTGCCCTGACTGCCCCCCAAGAATCACAGCTGAGGCCTCAGAGACAAGTCGTTTTGTCATGCCCTGACCAAACTGCTAATTCCTCAGTAAAACAGAGAGGACTGTAGTTTTGAGCTGTCAAGTTTGGGGGCTGTTTTGTTATACAACACATAATCAGGGCTATTTATGATGCTCAATCTCTAACATAAAATTAGAATCAAAAGATGTTACATGTTAAGAATGAACTAGAGGGGCACCTGGGTGGCTCAGTCGGTTATTAAGCATCCAACTTCAGCTCAGGTCATGATCTCATTGATCATGAGTTCGATCTCTCATGGACCACAGAGTTCGGGCTCTGTGCTGATGGGGTGCAAAGTCTGCCTGGGATTCTCTGTCTTCTCCCTCTCACTCTCAAAATAAATAAATTAAATTAAAACTTAAAAAAGAATAAACTAGAGGAAATTTAGGCACTCAAATTCCCAGTTTATGAAATGAGTAAGTCATAGTACATAATACACAGCATGGTGACGACAGTTACAAATGCTGTATTACATATCCGAAAGCAGGTAAGAGAGTGAATCTTGAAAATTCTTATATGCAAATAAACAAATCATTGCATTGTGCACCTGAAGCTGATGTTATGTCGATTATACCTCAACAACAACAAAAAAGTTTCGCCAATAAATTTTTTAAAATAAAACTAAAAGGCTTGGAATGGCCCAAATAATAGTATATGCAAAGCAGTAAGACGTGTATGCGTATGTGTGTGTTTTAAGTAGGCTCTATGCCCATTGTGGGGCTTGAACTCACAATCCTGAGATCAAGAGTCTCTTGCTCTACCTACTGAGCCTTCCGGGAGCCCCAAGACATGTGGTTTTGATAAGGCAAGAATCACATATCCTGAAAGCTAAATGGAATTCAGAGCTCTCCTGCGCTAGTCTTCAAGCCTCCTCCTGGGTCCAGGGCAAAGCTTTCTCTCAGCTCTCTTAAAGTAGCTTCAGCCAAACTACTAAGCCAGGTAGTGTCTACCAGCTATCTCCCTCCAAATCCCTACTCCCTACTTCTTACAGGTCAGGAAATAATGCTTTCTGTTTGTTGCTATTACATTCACAACGGGCTTCCACATGTATTAACATCTAACCCTGTCCATTAATCGCAGAGGAAGAAAACAGGCTTTCTTAGATTAATGCCTCTGCCCAGGAGCTCAGCTCTTTATACTAGCACGGGGCTGCCTGCTATTAACAGGGCTTTGTATCTGAAGAGCAAATCTGCAAAGTAGGGGAAAGAGGCAGTCAGTTGTCCAAGGGATTCTGAAGGTATTCCCTTTCTTCTCCTTAGACCCCAAAGTCCACCAGGTCTAGCCATTTAGTTCCCTGAATATCCTAGGATCTTCCACAAGAAAGTTTCTATCCATGCAAGAGTTATTTGCTCAGAGTAAAATATGTCATATGGAAATTGTTGAAGAAGTGGTCATTCCAGCAGACTGGTTAATAATTTGCTGTACTGATGCATGGGACAGTTTTTAAGAAATTGTGAAGTTCAAGGCACCATTACAGGTACTATGAGGGATAAAATGCAGAATCATGAATCATAAATAATCATAAATAATCCCTTCCCCAAAGATTTTGCAATGCAGTAGGAGATCCTCCCATGGGGAGAAGGGGAGATTCGGGAAACAGAATTGGCAAGTAAAGAATAATGAAATAAATAACCCTTTCTAGAAGCTGGATTTGGTAGTCACTTGATTTAGTTGCATTAGGTACAGTGATGGGTAAGCTGAATACGAAGCAAGCTCTCAGAGGATTAGTGGGATGTCCCATAGCTAAGATGTTCAGTGGATAATATATGAATACTCCATACAGAGGACACATGAATTTTTCAAAATGACCCTACGGCTGCGTTTAAAAGGAAAAGAATGTAAGATACTGTTAAAGAAACTAAAAAGAACCAAATAAATAGAAAGATAGTCTATGCTCATGGATTGGAGAAAAAAGTATTGTGGAAATGCCCCGACTACCCAAACAATCTACAAATTCAATGCGATCCCCCTCAGAATTCCAATGGCATTTTTCACAGAAATAGACCAAACCGTTCTAAAATGTGTATGGAACCACAAAAGACCCCACAGAGCCAGAGCAATCTTGAGAAACAGGAACAAAGCTGGAGGCCTCATGCTCCCTGATTTCCAAGTACATTACAAAGCTATAGCAACCCAAACAGTATGGTATTGGCATGAAAACAGACACATATCAGGGGAACAGAATACCAAGCATAAAAACAAACCCACAACTACATGATCCATTAGTTTAGATCAAAGGCACCAAGAATATACACTGGGGAAAGGACAGGCTCTTTAATAAATGGTGTTGGGGAAACTGGGCAGCACAGAGAAAAGAATAAGGGAATAAAACCTGGCCACTACCTTTTAGTACACACAAAAATTAATTCAAAATGGATTAGACTTGAACATAAGACCTGACACCATAACACTCCCAGAAGGAAAACAGGTGCTAAGAAGCTCTCTGACATCAGTCGTGGCAATGATTTTGAATCGGACACCAAGAGCAAAAATCACCTACCAAGATTACATCAAACTAAAAAGCTTCTACACAGCAAAGGAAACATTCAACAAGATGAAAAGGTAACCCACTGACTGGGAGAAAGTAACTGCAAATCATGTATCTGATTACGGGTTATATCTAAAATATATAAAGAATTCAACAGTTTAAAAAAATCCAAGTAAAAAATAGGCAGAGGATCTGAATAGGCATTTCCCAAGGAAGACATCCAGGTGACCAACAGACCCATGAAAAGATGCTCAACATCACTCATCATCAGGGAAATGCAGATCAAAAACGCAATGAGGCATCACCTCAGACTGCTGTAACGGCGATTATCAAATAGACAAGTGTTGGTGAAGATGTGGAGCAAAGGGAACCCTTTTGCACTACTGGTGGGAAGGTAAACTGGTATAGCCACTGTGGAAAACAGCATAGAAGTTTCTCAAAAAATTAAAAGTAGCACTACCATACAACTGAGCAATTCCACTTCTGAACATTTATCCAAAGAAAACAAAAACGCTAACTCAAAACAACATATGCACCTTCATGTTTGTGGCAACATTATTTACAACAGCCAAGAAACGAAAACAACCTAAGTGTCCGTTGATAAGTGAATGGATAAATATCGCAAATATATACAATGAAATATTATCGGGGGATAAAAAATGAAATCTTGGCATTTGTGACAAGACAGATGGACCTGGACATTATGCTTGGTGAAATACGTCAGACAGAGAAAGACAAGCACTGTATTATCTCACCCATTTCTGTAATCTATAACAAAACAAAACAAAGAAAGAAGCTCAAAGATAAAGAGAACAAATTGTCGGTTGCCAGAGGCAGGGAGAAATGGGTATAGGGGGTCAAAAGGTATAAACCTCCAGGTATAAAATACATGAAGTCATGGAATGTATTGTACAGCATGGTGACCATAATTAATAACACCATATTGAAGGGGCACCTGGCTAGCTCAGTCAGAAGAGCATGCGACTCCTGATCTCAAGGGGCCATGGGTTCAAATTCCAGATTAAGGGTAGAGATTACTTGAATAAATAAGTAAACTTTAAAAAATAATAAAAAATAGGGGCACCTGGGTGGCTCAGTTGGTTAAGCCTCCGACTTCAGCTCAGGTTATGATCTCACAGTTTGTGAGTTCGAGCCCCACATCGAGCTCTTTGCTGACAGCTCAGAGCCTGGAGCCTGCTTTAGATTCTGTGTCTCCCTCTCTCTCTGCCCCTCGTCCACTCATGCTTTGTCTCACTCTCTCAAAAATAAACATTAAAAATTTTTTAAATAAAATAATATTGTATTGCATATTTGAAAGAGTAGATCTTCAAAGTCCTCATCACAAGAGAAAGAAACATCCCATAAGCATGTATGGTGACAGATGTTAACTAGACTGACCATGGTGATCAGTTCACAATATAAACAAATATCAAAAGATGTTGTACACCTGAAACCACTATAATGCTATATGTCCATTATACCTCAATTAAAAAGCAGTTCAAAAAACAGCACATAGAGACCTATACCCCTCAACAACTAGTAGAATTGGATTGATGACTTTTGAAGATTATACACAAAAAGTTAAATCATGTGTTTGCAAATTAGGTAACTTCTGTACTCTGCACAAATACGGGGAATTTGTGTTTCCCCCTCCACTTCCCCCATGGTCTTCTGTTAAGTTTCTCAAGTTCCACATATGAGTGAAAACATATCTTTCTCTAGGCTAGATCAGAGTAGACAGTGGACCACACATCAGTGACTGAGGTTAAACCTGATTGCAGTAATATGGTTGAGTTTTGTTAACATGAAACTAACTTTTAAATCAACACTACTGAGATATAATCTATCTACAATAAAAGGAACCCATGTTGAGCATCTTTCAGTAATTCTGATAAATTTATATAGCTATGCAATTGCCACCACAATTAAGATATAGAACATTTCAATCACTCCAAAAAGTCCATCCCCTGCCTCAAATAAATGAATGAGAGAAAATCCAGATCAAAGCAACAAAAAAAATGATTGTGGTCTTGGCAGGGAGAGAAAGAGGTGGCTAAGGAAGTTTGGGTAGTTGGGTGCCTAACTGACTCAGTCAGAAGAGCATGCGACTCTTGATGTCATGAGTTCAACTCCTGCACTGGATGTAGACATATTTAAAAATAAAATCTTTAAAAAAATAAATAAAAAGGAAGGTGGGCAGTTTAGGGTATGCTTGTAATTAACCTGCAAATCTGAAGTGCTCAAATATCTAATGGGGGTTGGGGGAGGGAATAACAACAGTGCCTGACTTCTGCTGAAAACAGAACAAGATGACAGTTTTTTTTTTTCTTTAATATAATTTATTGTCAAGTTCGCTAACATACAATGTGTACAGTGTGCTCTTGGCTCCAGGAGTAGATTCCTGTGATTCATCGCTTCCATACAACACCCAGTGCTCATCCCAATAAGTGCCCTCCTCCATGCCCATCACCCACCTTCCCCTCTCCCCTGCCCCCCATCAACCCTCAGTTTGTTCTCTGTATTTAAGAGTCTCTTATGGTTTGCCTCCCTCTCTGTTTAAAATTGGTTCCCCCTCCCTTCTCCCATGGTCGTCTGTTAAGTTTCTCAAGCTCCACATATGAGTGAAAACATGTAATATCTGTCTTTCTCTGCCTGACTTATGTCACTCAGCATAATACCCACATCCACATTGTTCAAATGGCAAAATTTCATTCCTTCTCACTGCCTAGTAGCCGCCGTGGAAAACAGTGTGGAGGTTCCTCAAAAAATTAAAAATAGAACTCTCATATGACCCAGCAATGGCACTGCTAGGAATTTATCCAAAGGATACCAGAGTGCTGATGCATAGGGGCACATGTATCCCAATGTTTATAGCAGCACTTTCAACAATAGCCAAAGTATGGAAAGAGCCTAAATGTCCATCAGCCGATGAATGGATAAAGAAGATGTGGTTTATATAAACAAGATGAAGGGGTTTTAAACGAGGAAGAATTGCGGTCTTATCCTGAAATACTATTACGAGCCTCTAGGAAAAAACACCGACAACAACAACAACAAAAAGTCCTCAGCAGAAATCACCAAGAATAAGATCACAAAACATAAGTTCTGAGGGTGGCTTGAGTACCAAAGGAAGACCCTGGCTGACTTCCCTCTCTGTCTACTCACTCAATATCCAAAGCGTGTTATTACCTCAAGGCCGGAGAGCACTTCCAGAAAGGCTTCTTGTACTAAATTGCCACAGAAGTAGAAACAGGCAGAAGCCTTTTATGTCACAGAACTACTGTGATATAAAAAAATCTGCCACTTACCTTCCTTCTGAGTGCAAAGCTTCAACAGTGTCTGAACCTTGAATTTTCTGTGAGCCTGAGACACACAGTGACACATAGAGGTTCCCCCACTATATACATGGTCTTGCTAGTCTTGTAGGTGGAAAAGTTTGTAAGGGATAAATTCAGTCTACCCAGATGCTGAATGCAGGTGTGACTCTTCCAGGGTTTCTGGCTCTGGAGCCCAGAGGGTGCAGGTCTATACAAAGGACAGCCAGCCCCCACTGGCCTTACCCTCTGGCCAATTCCTATGGCTATTAATTATTGTAGTATTGAATCATTTTCCTATTAGCTTAACNGGTGACAGTCAGGGTACTGGTGATGATTAATTTTGTGTGCCCACTTGGCTTGGCCATGGTGCACAGATATTCGGACAAACATTATTCCGCATATTTTTGTGAGAAGGTCTTTGGTGGACTTTGGGCAAAGCAAGATTGCCCTCCATGATGTGGGTGGGCCTCATCCAACCAGCTGATGGCCTGAGCAGAACAAAAGACTAACGTCCCCTGAGAACAAAGAGATTCTGCTAGTAGATGGGTTACAGACTTAAACTCAACACTGGCTTGTTCCCTTGGTCTCCAGTCTGCCAGCCCGTCCTCTAGACTTTGGGTGTGCCAACTTCTAGAATCACATGAACTAGTTCCTCACACCGCTCTCTCCCACTCTCACTGTGTACACAGAGCTGACGTGTGAGCAACACAGGGGGCTGGGATGCTGACCCCCTGCTGAAAATCCATGCATAGCTTTTGACTCTCCAAAACTTAACTATGACTAGACCACTGCCGACCAGGAACCTTACTGACAACAATCGATTAATACACATTTTGTATGTCGTGTGTATCATATACCGTACTCTTACAACAAAGTAAACTAGAGAAAAAATGTTATTAAAATCATAAAAATGCATTTATAGTACCATACTGTATTTGTTATAAATATTTACACAGAAGTGAGCTCATGCAGTTCAAACCCCATGTTGTTGAAAGGTCCACTATATATATAAATATATACATACGTTTATCTACACATATAGATATATACACATATATCTATACCTCCTCACCCAACCCCATGTTGTTCAAAGGTCCATTGTATGTATGTATGTTTGTACACACACACATACACACACACACACACCACACACACCACACACACCACCCCAGAGGTTCTGCTTCTCTGGAGAACCCTAATAGCACAGCAACTCTCATGGTCACCTGTGTCTGGAAGGTCACCAGTTTGTGACTTAGCTGACATACTCCCTTGGCAGCGGTTTCCCCACCACTTCTCCACCTCTTGGCATCCATGCTTCCCATTCATGCTCTAAAAGGGTGGTTCATCTCGCCCTAGAGTTCCCACTTGAGTCCACCTCAAATTCCAATGGCCAACCTGGAAGATGAGGCTGATGGGTGGTCTGCTCAGCTTCGGTCAGAGCGGTGGAGTCACGTGGCACAAAACTCAAGAAGCTGGCCAATACTCACCCCTCAAACCACCACCCCTCTTTTTTCCATTGGCAAGACTACAGCACCCAGTGATTCACTCATCTAAACATTTCTGTGAGGGAATTCTCTAGGTGCTTTAAGATTAAAGCCCATACCCAGCTGACTTCCAGAAGGAAACATTACCTACCCAGATCCGGGTGGGCCCTGACGCAGTTGGAAGATCTGAAGAGCAGAGCTGAGACTTTGCTGAAGCAGTGGTAATTTTACGTGTAGATCCTACTTCAGACAATGCCTGATGTGTCCTGTCTGCCTTCCGGTTCTCGAACCTGCCTGGACAGGCCCCATACTTGCACATACGCCAATTCCTTGCAACAAGTCTCTTAATATGTACATCTTACCAGTTCTGTTTCTCTCGTTGAACCCTGGCTGTTACACCTCTCTTTGTCTTAACCTCCTATATGCCTCAGTTTCCCATCTGTAAAATAGGGACAATAGTATCTACTTCACAGGGATGACTCAAGGACAAGTCAGGTAAAACTGAGCATGGTACCTGGCACGTAGAAAGGTTCTAATAAGTCCGAAATATTACTGTCCTTGTAACTGTCACTATTGTTAGTGAATCCATGCATATTTGGAAGGAGTTTATTAGTGGGGAGATTAAGAAAAATAATTATGACAAAGATCTTTCTTAAAAATGTACATAGATGAAGTGCATGGGTGGCTCAGTCAGTTAAGCACCCAACTTTGAGATCAGGTCATGATCTCATGGTTCGTAAGTTCGAGCCCCATATCAGGCTCTGAGCCATCAGATTCTCTGCTGCTTTGGATCCTCTGTCTCTCTCCATCTCCTTCTCTTTTGTCCCTCATCTGCTCACACCCTCTCAAACATAAACATTTTTTTTGAAATGTAGGCAGATAAAGTGTACCACAAATTAAGAAAAGAAATACCAAAGCATGTCCGGGGGGGGCATGGTGGAAGGCAGCCACCACAAGTACTTAATACAGTTGGGCCCAAGTTCAAGACTGCTTCTGCTCTGGGACCATAAACCTCCTAAGAATACGCTACAGGGCAAGAAACTCCCTCCTGCAGCAAAAGCTTTTAACCAGATCAATGGAGGAGTGTTTCCCAATGGCTAGGATTGCACTAGGTGTTGTGCTAAGGGCTGAGGAATAAGGAGGTTAAAAGAAAAAAAATCCTCCATATGGAGGGACAAGAAGTATCAAATAATAAAGAACCAAATGCCTAACTTCCAAATGTAACAAGGTAATAAAAGAAAAGGGCCTGACAAGGGACGCAAAGGAGAGAAAAGAGGGATCTGCACTGCAACCAGCTAGGCTAGAACCTCTTTCAGTAAAGTGAGGCATAAGCCTGGTGAGGAAGAGGAAAGGAGGAGTGCTCCTAGCTTTTTGGGAGCCCAGGCAGTTATTTCTTCTGGGGTTAATTCTACCCACAGCCTCCCCCACCCTGCATGAGCCAACAAGCTGTGTCCTGAGCAGGCTGGGACACCAAGCATCCTTCTCTCACGGCAGCAGTTTGGCAGACAAGTTGAAGGTTGACCCAGGACACTGTCTCATTGTTTTGTTTGTGGTGGTGTTCATCTGAAACACTGTTACTGGAGAAATCCAAAGACTCAAAACAGACCATCTCCAAGGTGCTCCAGGGACCACACGAATGTTTGTTTCAAACTGCGTGTATACAGGGGCTATTGGAAGATGGCCATAGAGGTCATAAATACTTCCTTTTCCAAGTCAGCTTGCTTCATCATCAATCAATGTTCATCTTACCGTCTACAGTAAATCTGCACTAATAAAGCATTGTTTTTATATAGTAAAGGATCTATATTTCTATTCAAACAACACTGTACCCCTTTTGAACAATTTTTTAAAAAGTAGGGTCCACACCCAGCAAGGAGCCCGATGTGGGGTCCAAACTCATGACTTTGAGATCAAGATCAAGAGTCGGACCCTGAACTGACCAAGCCACCCAGGCACCCCCACAGACTACTTGCTTTTAAAACACTTAGAAACAACTGCTCTCAACTAATTCCACATTACAATTTTTGAACACTGAAGTCTGGAATGGACCTATTCTGAAAGATGGCAAATTGCTCCTAAAATCGCACACACAGGTTACATGTCATGATTTATCTCCCCAAAAGGCACAGAAGAACTAATTCAGAACTTTTTTTTTTTCAAATAATCGTTCCGTTCACACAAAGCAAAAATGCACTTTGTCCCCTAAATGCGGTTTCCCTGGTGATGGGATGGCTCACATTCAATGTCCAATCCTGACTGCTCCCTTAAAATTGATCAGCTAATAAAGTTCATTAGAGTGAGATCTGACAGTTACCACTTCCATAGCAAAGGGTGTACACGAAGCAAGGTTTCCAACCGGACATTCATGACACCCAGGATCAAACCAGACCATCTGAAGGGGGAGAATACTGAGCTGGTATCATTTACGAAGAGGACTCTTTCATTAAAGGACCTTCCCTTGTATGTGTATTAAATAAACATGCAATTACATGAAGAAAGATATATTCACACAGCAGGAACCACATAAACCTACATCTGCATATATTATACTCTGAAAGGTTTATTTGAAACTTTATTAAATGACACAGCCCAGATATAGTTTACCTACCCGACATAAAACTAGTGCAACAAACAGCGCTCTCTTCCCAAGAATATGTGCCTGGAAGCAAGCTAACAATAGTTTAAGAGGAGGATAATTCCTACTTGTCAATAAAGTACCATTGAAAGCTTAATTAAAACTAAATTTATGCCTCACACATAGTCATTACAATTCAACAGCATGACCTTTTCCTTCATTAAGCAACAGAATTCAGACACAGTCTCCCCACTGAATTAACTGTATTTTGTTTCTAAAGTCTCAAATGTCACAACTAAAAACGTTATTTGGTCAAAGACACAGAACCTGGGTTCTACCAAGTGTATTGTGTTCCTCAAATATCTGTCATGTCCAAGTCCATTAGCATATTTGGATTTAGAGAAATGTTTTTTTAATTCATTTATTTTTGAGAAAGAAAGCAGGGTTGGGGCAAAGAATGGGGTGGGGAGCAGGGCGAGAGAGAGAAGGTGAGAGACAGAGAGAGAGGGTGAGAGACAGAGAGAGAGAGAGAATTCCAAGCAGGATCCGTGCTATTGGTGCAGAGCACAGAGCGTGACACAAGGCTTGAACTCACGAACTGTGAGATCATGACCTGAGCCAAAACCAAGAGTCAGATGCTTACCTGACTGAGCGACCCAGGTGCCCCAGAGAAACTTTTAGTTGGTACTCTCTTTAGAGAAATTTCTTGCCTCTAATCCAAGGAACAAAACAGTTAGGATAAAACCCACATACACCACACACAGTCCCACACATACACACAAATCCGTGCACACACACAAACATACATGTGCTCTCATGCTTATAAAAACACAGGTCATTTCCTCAAAAGTTACTTTTGGGAAACAGTAATGAAGACTTAGATAAAGAGGAAACATCTGGAGCCCCTACTTTATATTCTACTCCGTTCATGTGTACACGCAGATGTGTACACACACACGCACTAGTACGAACATGGGTTGCGGTTGTATTTTTTCAGGAAGCACCTAGCAAAGAAGGATTTTAGAAAAATCACACTGTACTTGTACTCACTGAACTTGAGCCCACTTAAATAAACATAAGCCATGTTAAAGCCCATTATAATGTCACTAAAAGTATAAAAGTTAATACTTTTAGTCAATGCCATAATTTTACTCATTATATGCTTAAACAGCTGAGGGCTCAAATTGATCTTTAAAAATATTTTAGATCCCATTTTAGATCCCCTTTCCAGTGGCACATTCGGAGACTCACACCCTCATCGCTTTCCTCTGGGTCACCCAGACATCCAGGACTACCCCCACCCCCAAGTCTCTCATAGTCAGAGGAAACCAAATGAATACTTGACTCAACCCTTGACCAGTCATCATCCGTTGCATATTTGCCTAAGCAACCTCTGAATGCCTCCACATTCTATTTCCAAAGCACTCTGCCTGCTAGAAAATGGGTCTGCAAATCAAATCAAATTGTCCAGCTGGACCAACATGTCCAGCAAATGCGCTAGGGCTGCAAGATGCAAAGATGGTGGGTTGTTTTTTTTTTTTTTTTTTTTAATGCTTTCTGCATAAAACTCCAGCCTGGCACATAGTAGGTGCTCAATGCCTGTAGAATGGGTGGACGAGTTATGGGGTGAGCAAGCTCACAATCAAGGGCAGTGCTCTCTAAGAAATATAATGCAAGCCACACGTGGGAAGCATGTAAGTTTCAATTTTCTGGTAGGCACACTTAAAAGGGTAAAAAGGAAGAGGTACATTTTAATATATTTAACCTAAGAGAAAATATTTTCATTTCTACACGTAATGAGTATTAAAACATTATTAATGAACTGTTTTACCTTTCTGGGTACTACTTTGAAACCTAGTGTGCATTTTACATTTACATCGCATCTCCGTTCAGACTACTGCATTTCAAGAGCTCGTTAGTCCCATGTAAGTGGTGGTTCCCCTAGAGAAAAACGAAAGTGATAGAGTAGTTCCATCGTGGCAGAAAGTTCTATTTGGGCAACAGAGGGAGGCAGCAAATACATGGTGGGGAAGAGCGGGCATGATGAGGGCAGGACAGAGCGATGGACAGACTACAGGAGGCCCTGTCTGCCATGCTGAATAGTACAACCTTTATCCGATGGATAGCAGGAAGGAAGAGGGCGATAGGATTAAAAAAAATCAGTGGTGGGGCCCCTGGGTGGCTCAGTCGGTAAGGGTCCAACTCTTGATATCAACCCAGGTCATGATCTCACAGTTCATGAGTTCAAGCCCACATTGGGCTCCATGCTGACGGCTCAGAGCCTACTTGGGGTTCTCTCTCTCCCTTTCTCTGTCTGCCCCTCCTTCCCCCATATCCCGCATGCATTTTCTCTCTCTCTCCCTCAAATTAAGTAAACGCTAAAAAAAACAATTTCTTTAGAAGAAAGGGCAGTGGTGATCAGTGGTTTAAAAAACAAATTCATAGGCTAGAATCAATCCACGATGAATACCCTTCCAATTCAAGATAAAATATTAAAAACAAGGAAAAGCATTTTTATGTTTTTCATAAAACTAAATTTACTCAGTGTAATAAAGGATTCTTTATTTAGAGATTATATGCCTTGGAGGTGGCAGCAGGGGAGGGTAGTGAGGGGATGAAGGCATTAAAATGTGCTTTTATGAGATGGTAGTAACTACAGACTGTCACTATGCTTTAAAAATGTCCTTACTGGGGTGCCTGGGTGGTTCAGTTGGTTGAGTGTCTGGCTCACGTCATGATCCCAGGGTCGTAGGATTGGGTCCCCATTCTCTCTCTTTCTCTCTCTCTCTCTCAGCCACACTCCCCAGCTCCCCTCTAAAATAAAAATTAAAAAAATTAATTAATTAAATGAAAATATTAAAGTACCCTTAGTGGTCAAATTTTAATAGTTGCAACATTATACTGCTCTCAAAATTCTACTTCTAAGTTTTAGTTTGTAAGTAAAATCCAACATTCTGGAACCACTGGTTTTAAACAATTCCTGCACTTTATTAAGAGGGACGTAGGGTCCGATGTGCTCATATTATTCCATACATCGATTTTCTTACTTCATACACGTATCCATGCAGTACTAATGCTTACACATGACTTTTATCTTAAGCTGCTATATAGTAACTCAGCATATTATGTGAATCACTGTTTAGTCATTCCCGTGATGTTCTGTGTTGGATGTATTACTTTATCAGTATGAATAGCTTTACCCGAATTAGCTTTCTTCCTCCAACCCCGATTCTATAGATTAGTTCCCGAGAATACAGTTCTCAACAGGGAATTTATGGGTCAATGGTAATGACCTGCTTTGTTTTGTGGTGAGTTCTTATTTTAAAACACCAGGCTGTAGCAAAAAGACAATAGGCAACACTCTCAGTATTTCTTAACCCCCTAACCTGTAACGGGCTATAATTATTTTTTGGTACTTTGATAGACAAATGACTCTTCATGTTCATTTCTGTTGTTTCAAATTCCTTATATTCTTCTCTCCTAACTAGGGAAGACTTTGGGTACTGTCCTTTGAGATCTCAATTCTTTTTATTTCTGATGATAACCACTTAATCTTTAAAACTGTCCCATTATCCGCACCCATGCTATGGAATTCCATTTAATATGTATTGTATTGCCTGTGGCCGGCCTATTTTTCTTCCCCCCTCCACCCCCTTCAGATATTCAGGCACATCTGCCTCATATATGATGATTTTCTTCATTGCTTCAATGGTCATAAGTTTATCTTTCCTATACAGCTGGGTTCAAAATGCTATTCCATTTTCCTCTCGTTATTTTGTAGATAAATACAGTGGAATCCAAAACCAAGGTCTTTGTGCTCTGAAATTAATATACCTTTAAAACTGTAGAACTTTTGGGTATGAGTGAACTATTGTCAGATAGTTCCCCAGGTGGATTTGTCCACATCATAAAATGACAGCTGTCCCCTAAAATGAAGCTGACCCAGGATATCTGAGAATCAGAACTTGTAAGTAACTCTTCCTTCAGAGGTGTTCAGCACCCTACAATTCTCTCAACTGCCAGTGTGTCAACTTACATCTCGACAAGCTCACTTCCAATTAGACTTCAGCACAAAAGGTCATTGCCAGACAAAAGCAATAGCCCAAAGAAATATGCAACTGGTCAGGAGTACAAAAATTGTATCACTATAGCTATGGAGGTATTTCATCTACTTTTCATATAATGAAATTTCATAAGCAATTTTAATGATTGCCCCTTATGGATGGAAAATGGAGAGGAGAAAACAATAGGAAAAGGAAAAAAGAGGGGCGCCTGAGTGGCTCAGTCAATCAAAAGTCCTGTTCTTGATTTCAGCCCAGGTCATGATCTCATGAGTCAGGAGATCAAGCTCTGGGTGGGGCTCTGCACTGACAGTGCGGAGCCTGCTTGGAATTCTCCCTCCCTCCCTCCCTCTCATCCTCCTGCTCTCTCAAAATAAACAAACTTGATTTGTTCTTTTTTTTTTTTAAAGAGAAGTGTTTTTTTTATGTTTATTTTTGAGAGAGGGCATGAGCAGGACAGAGGCAGAGAGAGAGAAAGACGTGGAATCTGAAGCAGGCTCTGGGTACCCCACAATAAACAAACAATAGGAAAAAGAAAAAAGAGGGGCGCCTGGGTGGCTCAGTCAGTTAAGCCTCTGACTTCGGCTCAGGTCATGATCTCGCAGTTCATGGGTTTGAGCCCCGAGTCAGGCTCTGTCTCCCTCTCTCTCTGCCCCTACCCAACTCGCACATTCTCTCTCCTCAAAAATAAACATTAAAAAAATTTTTAAATTAAAAAAGAAAAAAGAATATGTAATTGTTTACAAAGCTTAGATCATACTATACGATTTCTACTCCTCCACACATGTAACTTATATAGAAGAAAAAAAATAACCCAGAAGTAAATTTCATGAAAGCTTAAATAATGGTTATCTGAAAGGAGGCAGGATTATGGGTAACTCTGAATTTTCAGAGTTCTTGTGCAATACGTACTTGCACTGCGTACTTTACATAATTACCTTTATCCACATGTGCCCAAAGAATATACATTTCTTGTAAAAATGAGATTTTTTTTTTTTCAATGGAGGTAGGGGGCGCCTGAGTGGCTCAGTTGGTTAAGCATCTGACTTCAGCTCAGGTCATGATCTTGTGGTTTGCAAGTTTGAGCCCCGCATCCGGCTCTGTGCTGACAGACAGCTCAGAGCCAGGATCCTGCTTCAAATTCTCTATCTCCCTCCCTCTCTGCCCCTCCCCTGCTTGCACTCTGTCTCTCCCTCTCTCTCTCAAATATAAAAAAACATTAAAAAATAAATACATAAAAATAAAAAGGGAGGTAGCAAAGGTCTTGACATTATGCTGAATCACGTGCTACTGAAAATTAAGCTAAGTTACTTCAACTTTTATTTAGGCCATTCAATGCCAGCACTCCCTCATTCTTCCATAGATGCCAGGCTTCCTAGCGTCACTTGTAAGTCTATCCGAGATTTATTAGGAGAGAATTCTCTAAATACCATGAGCTTTCAATCTGCCTTTTTTTTCCCTTTGTCAGGCTGTAATCTCTAACATACTCGCAAAGAATAACCGCAGTGAGGTTTACATAAAAGTGACTACGATGGTGTTGTGGTCAGGCTGTTTTTTTGTTTTTGTTTTTGTTTTTTTAGGTCCTTATTTGTTAGATAAACATTGAAGCATTTACTGGCAATGATAAAATGATATAATATTTATGATTTCCTTAAAATACTCCAGTTAAAAAAAAAAAAGTGGCAGAGGGAAAACAGATGAAAGAAAAACAACAGAAAGTGGGAGGCGCTGACTGGGTGATAGGTACCGTTATTCTATTCTACTCTGTGTACAAAGTGTTTCTATAATGTAGGTTTTTTAAGATGCTTTGAAAAGTGAAAAATTTACACAAGTGTGCAACAGTTCCTCATATCATCCAGTGTACAAAGTTAAGCTCACAGCCAAACACCTTTTTTTTTTTTTTAACATCAGGGTGACTATTTCAAAGGCAGCATTTGACTCTGTACATTTTCTTTATTAGGCAATACAGAGTACATACGTGCATAAATCTATGAAGAGGAAAAAAAAGTCTTTCATATGCATCAAAAGATTTGAGTCAGAACATTTCTGGGGTGCCTGGGTGGCTCAGTCAGTTAAGGGTCCAACTTCGGCTCAGGTCATGATCTCACGATTTGTGGGTTCGAGCCCTGCGTCAGGCTCTGTGCTGACAGCTCAGAGCCTAGAGCCTGCTTTGGATTCTGTGTCCCCCTCTCTCTCTGCCCCTCCCCGGCTCATGCTCTGTCTCTCTCTCTCAAAAAAAAAAAAATAAAACATTTTTAAAAACTAAAAAAAAAAAAAAAGATGTCAGATTTTCTGTCCTGGGTCAAAGTCCTATCAAGACAGCAGGCGGACAGGCCACCACTTGGCTCGTGACATTTAGGGAATAAAATGAGCTGTGTGCTGACTTGGGCAACAAGACCGTGTGCTTGGAGACCCATGCAGCTGCTCGCCAGGAGCCGGGGCTCCACTGCTTCCCTGAGAGGCTGGCTGGTCACACACAAGCCAGCTGCAGGGTGGAAGCCTGAGCACCCAACACAAGTTAAGTGACTAAGACCAATATCATTTACTTCATAGTGTCCACTCTTGGTGACAGCTGCAAAGTAGGATACAAACACCAAGGAACTGGGACCCCCAAACTGAGAAGTTCCCAGTGTGATCAAAGTAAAAACGAGGCAGAGCCCCACACAGGTTCATAAGGCACTGACAGCTGCAGGGCTTTCAAGTCCATGACCACAAGTAAGCCTCTCACCTCCCTTGAGAGAAGAGTAAGGCCTGTGTTATTTCCACTCTACAGATGCAGAAATCCAGATTCAGAGCTTTGAAAGACTTGCTTCCAAACAACAGTCTTTTGACTCCAGGGACAGTGGTCCGTCATGACCCAGGACTCTGCCAGGAGTGGTCTGTGATGGGAAGACTAAGCAGGCACCTTGCGAGTGAGGCCAGGCAGAAAAAGGTCTCACTTGGGGCACCTGGGTGGCTCAGTCGGTTAGGCGTCTGACTTTAGCTCAGATCATGATCTCATGGTTTGTGGGTTTGAGACCTGCATCGGGCTCTGTACTGACAGCTCAGAGCCTGGAGCCTGCTTCAGATTCTGTGTCTCCCTCTCTCTCTGCCCCTCCCCGACTCATGCTCTGTCTCAAAAATGAATAAGCGTTAAGAAAAAAACATGTTTTTAAAAGAAAAAGAAAAAGGTCTCACCTTTCCTGAATTTCAAAGCCACCTCAGTTATTTCCCAGCTGCCCATGACTAGTGTGTGTTCTGTCCAATCTCTGCTAGGAGCACGGAGACGCTGGCTGTACTTCCATTTGCACCCATGCGTCTGCGGGCCGGGCCGGCTGCCTCTGCTTTCAGACCTCTGACAGGTCTCCTAACAGCTCGCTTTAACCCAAGACACAGAAACAAATTATTTTTTCTATCACCAGGAAGCAGGTCGTGCCCGTGTGGCTGGAGGCTGGCTGCTGGTCGCCTCTCCTCACAATCAAGACCGCACACAGGAGGGAAGCGGGACGGCGGCCCTCGGTGCCCAGAGACCGCTCAAGCTAGTAGGAGCGCAAAGCCTACCTCTCTGACTTCATGAAGCTGGCCGGGATACTGACTCTTGGCTCTTCGGGCTGCTGCAGGCGACTTGTGATGCGTGATTGTGACAACACCGGGGGCCCCCGCGCCGAGGTGTCTCTGGCTACAGGGAGATGCAGGATTGGGCGTTCCATGGGGGAGCAAAGTGAGACTGCGGCTTCGGGAGCTTGGAGTCGTCTAGAATAAGCAACAGGAGTCAAAACTCAGCAAATGACCTGCAGAACACAGCTAAGTGTTGGCTTCCATTTATTTTGGACCTCTTCATCTTCCCCCTTCGTCTATTTAGAGGGATGAAGGCACAGGGGAAGAACAGGAACACTAGAGCATGCCCAAATCCCACACTCGCTTAAAAGAGGCCATGTCCGTTAATTATCCTACCGGTCTCATCTGCACCTGTGTCTCCTGCCCTTCTCTACTGGCCATGAAAAGCGACTAAGGCCCCCAAGCACCACAGACTCTTACGATCTGTGCCTCTGCATATATGAGCTCCCCTTTCTAGAATGCCCTTCCCCGCATGGCTGGCAAAATTCATCTAAACCTTAAGATTCAGCCTAGCTTTCTGATCTGTGAGGCATCTCCCTGTCTGCCTCAGCCTCCCCGCTGCTCTTACTCTGCTTCATCGAGATTACGTTCATTGTAGAGCCACCTTCCTAAGAGATTTTTTTCAAACCCATCTTTCTATCCCCAAGATCTGGCACATAATGAATTGTCTCATTTATTAGGTACTTAATAAATGTCTGCTGCATGACTGAATGTAATAAGTTATCCACCAATTAAGCCCCATTTGTTAGTACTGTGCTCTTATTTCAGCCTAGAGGAATATACAGTCCGAGTAACAATGTACTATAGGATCAAGATAGCGTCTCAACCTAATGGACATGAATGTTTTCAATAACTGGTAATGGGGTAGCTGGGCAGCCACCTGAAAAATGAAGGTGGATTCATCTCCCAGATCACAGACTCTGAATGGATCAAAGGCTTTAAATAAACAAACAAACAAATAAATAAAACAGGGGTGCCTGGGTGGCTCAGTTGGTTGAGCATCTAACTTTGGCTCAAGTCATGATCTCACAGTGTGTGAGTTCATACCCCACGCTGGGCTCTGTGCTGACAGCTCAGAGCTTGGAGCCTGCTTCCGATTCTGTGTCTCCCTCCCTCTCTCTGCCCCTCCCCAGCTTTCACTCTTTCTCTCAAAAATAAATATTTTATAAAATTAAAAAAAAAAACAGAATAAACCTGTAGCCTTGGGGTAGGGAAGGCCTAATCCCTCAAATCCAAAAGCCAAAAGAGAATAGCTCAACAAATTTGATTAACTAAAAATCAAAAACTTCTGCACAGTTAACAACCTTTAAAACCCCACTCACTGCCACAGGGGCATGTGGCTGGCTTACATTGAAGAGCGTGCAACTTGAACTCAGGATCGTGAGTCAGAGTCCCAAACTGTGTGTAAAGATTACTAAAATAAATAAATAAATAAATAAACTTAAAAAAAACTACCACTCCCACCACCGACAAAGCCAAACAATAAACTAGGAAGAATATTTTCAACTTGCTTCAAAAACCTCATCATTGTACTTTAACAATGGAAATCCTTGGAATTGAAAGGAACACCAAACGACTCAAATGGGGCAAGATACGAACAGACAGTTCACCAAACATATAAAGCCCTTAAATGATATGAAAAGATGTTCAACTGTCTTTGTAAATTCAAGTCACGTTCAGATACCTAGTCTTTTGCCCATCAGGTCGGCAAAGAGCCAAAAGTTTGAACACACTGTCTGTTGACAGGATGACAGCAGAACGGGTTTGTGGGAGTATAAAGTGAGAAAACCGAAGAAGGGCAGCCTGGCAGTGCATGTCATGGTCACAAAGGCTCTTGCCTATAACCCACAATGCCCTCTTGGGGGACGTATCCTCCAATATACCTGCTCATAGGGGAAACGGCCTAGGTGCCCGCCAGTCACCGCAGAAGGATATTTAATGCAAAAGCTGGGAAACCACCCAAAGGTCCATCAGTATGGGACAGGTTGACTAAATAATGGTACGCCTACATAATTGAATACTACCAAGCTGTGAGAGAATGAGAGAATGGTTTCTATGAGCTGGTCTGGAAAAATACCCCTAGACTACAGAGTTAAGGGGAAAAAGCAAGGTGCAGAACTATTACACAGTATGTGAAGTTCTGTGTCAAAATGTGGAAAGTGAGTATTTTTATGGTCATCGCCTTAAAATTACTTGTGGAAAACATCAAAAGCTACTTGGGGCACCTGGGTGGCTCAGTTGGTTAAGCATCCGACTCTTGAATATGGCTCAGGTTATTATCTCATGGTTCATGAGTTCGAACCCTGCATCGGGCTCTACACTGACAACTCAGGCTCTACACCTACTTGAGATTCTCTCTTTCTCCCTCTCTGCCTCTCCCCTACTTGCTCTCTCAAAATAAATAAGGAAAACTTAATACTTAAAAAAAACATAGGAACACTCTAGAAGGATACACACAAAACCTAAAAAGGTGGCTACTTATTTGTGGAGAAACAGAGAATGAGAGGAAAGAAACAGAGTGGAAAGGAGATTTTTGGCCACATGGCTTTTTCTGTTCTTTCATTTTGAACCACGTGAATGTACTACTATCCAAAATTTGTTAAATTCTACATAAAATTTACATTCTACATGTTCCTATCCTTCATTTCGGCTTGAGAGAAGGCAGTTACATGGTATGTTGATTTGTGCCAGTTTCTGTATTTCGGTGATCAAGTATTTAATGAACACCTACTATGTGGCAAGGAGAGTATCTACTTGGGGTCTCGAGGATAAACAGGAGGTGTACGAAACAGTCTTTCACCATTGATGTTTATAGCATTGCTGGAGATAAAAGATACACAGACAGGAACACGCACACAGAGTAAGAAAGGGCACAGCAAGGTTCTAATTTGGCAACACACCAATGAAATGCTAAAGAAGTAAGGAAGAGGAAGATCCCACTAGAGCTGACCTCATCACCACCAGCTGCTCTGGGAGTGAAGGACGTGAAGCCCGGGCAGGACTGGTGGGGCGGGGGGGGGGTGGGGGGGGAGAGAAATAGGCAACAGTGTACAAATCTACCCAGACAGTCAGCACCTTCAAAGCAGTCTTAGCCTCCGGCCTCGGGGAACAGTCAACAGCTATAAAGGCTGTTAAATGTTAATGATCTGTAATTTTCAAGCCACCAAGGGGTTGGGAGTGGGGCATGAGGTAGGGTAGAAACTGGAACTTTCTATTATCCTGCAACATTACAGTAGCTTGTAAAGGTTGTCTGGTTTGAACGTGGATATAATTAACAGGAATACAAATAAAGTTGGAAAGCAGTGTGTTGCTTTTAAATAACCTTATGCATAGGTAATTGGGGAAGTCTTGGGTCTAAGAATTACATTTACCTTGATCACGATGCAGCGAGCATCTACTTTATGCTTTAGTGTTTTCACTTGGAGTGTGAAGGACAAAAGAAGCTATTTTTTAATTCTTTAATGACAGTAAATTTGCCTAAGCATTAGGAGTCTTCTGAGATACATTTTGATTGTTTAGGAGGCTTATCCCAACCCAAGAAAAGGCAGATTTTTCACTGGGCCAGACAGCCAAGTTTCCCTCCCCAAGCTGGACCAGGTTCTAGCTGTGTTGATGGACTGCAAAATTATTTAAGCTTTCTTATTAAGCATCAATCTCCTAATCTTTAAAAACATAATAATAATATTGACCCTTAAAAGCCATCCCGAAGATTGAATTAGATCATGCGCATAAAATGCTTAGCATAGTAGGGAACCGTATGGTCAAAGTTTGTTTCTTTCCTTATATCGCTTAAAACTGGATCAATGGAAGCCTTATTGATCTTTAAAATGTTAAGAAGTCACTTAGCTCAAAATCATGAGCAGCGACTGACTTCGTCCTCATTTTTTCTATAGGGTCAAAGTGGTGATGAAGTCCAAAATATAATTAAATGCTTACCGGAGAATCTATATGGTCAGCCTTTAAGCTGCAAGATTGTAGGGGGAAACAAACAATTCTAGATGCTGAATAGAATGAGAACCAGCCTGAAATCAGAGCGGAAGACCATTCTGCCTACAGGCGCCTCTGCCTGGGGCAGTACCACTGTAAATGGCAATAAATCAAGAAATTCACCCAGGAGCCAAATGATTCCACTGGGAATGTCTAACCTCATGATCATTACTTAAATGGCTGTCACTTGAATTCACAAGCAGTAAATCAGAGTTGAAAAACCTTTAATTTCCCATTAAGTGTGGGATTCTTGCCGTTTGATTCACACCGGTGCCTCCTCTCAGGGTAAATATTAACAAAAAAGTCTCACACTTGGTAAATTCCATAGGTCACCAGGCTCTAGGAGAAAAGGGAGAGGGCGGGGGGGGGGGGGNTGCTTTTTAAATAATGTTTAGCCGTCACAGACACTTGTCCCTGCTACTATTTTAAAATAAAATATTATCGGAGCTTCAGGAACAGCATAGAAGGGTTTTACTCCAAATATTTACTTCCGCGAGGGCAAGGAGAAATGCCAAGTGCGCCATCTGTGAAGTTTGGAGTCGAGGGTGACTGTTTCTCTCCGGGAATGAGAGTCACCCTGTACCGAAGAGAATCAACCCGGTGTCCCCTCTCCCAAATAGGGCGTGCCAGACCAAAGGGGCCATGCCACAGAGGAGAACGTGGCACCAGGTAAGACAAGGTGCAGATGCCCGGACTCGCCCCAACATTCCACATGCAGTCAGGTTTTATGATATCTTCCAACTTCTCGGGATTTCCTACATTCCTCATCAGATCCCTAATTTTCCCAAACTTGCGGAAGACAGACATACATACTTGTTGTATTTATTGGCTAAAACGGGCATGAAGGAAAGGCACGATTGAAAAGAGGGAGGAAGCACCTGAAAGAACATGTCCTACCAGGGAAATCAAGCAACAGGCCAAGAGGTGCAGTCGGTCTGGGAAGCGCACGGCAGAGGCAGAAGCACCGGAGGCTGCGGGCAGTGGGAGGCTCGGGAGCACAGTTCCTCAAGTCAAAGGCCTGAGTTCCAGTCGGAGCTCCAGCATTCAGGAGCTGGGTGGCCCAGGTGGCAGCACGGGGTTTGCACTTCTGAGAGGTTTTTTATGTCTCCTTTCTAAAATTCTAGTATTACTGGGGCGCCTGGGTGGCTCCGTCAGTTAAGCTGACGGATTTCGGCTCAGGTCACGATCTTGAAGTTTGTGGGACCAAAGCCCCCACATTGGGTCCTGTGCTAACAGTGCAGAGCCTGCTTGGGATTCTCTCTCTCTCTCTCTCTGCCCCCCCCAATAAATAAATAAGATTTTAATATTACCTACCTAACTGAGTTGTTGGAGAATGAAATGAGAAGAGGGAGGTAAGGCACATGCTACATATTTAGCATGAAGTGTCATCATTATCCTTCAAATTAATGAAAATTAGGCCTTCAGGCACCAACATAGATGAAGGATTGTTAAGTGGGCCCAGAGTCAAATATATGGACTTAAAGGCTGTTTTCATCAGCAGTGTCTTAAGGAGACATAGCCTTACCAATTCCTCAATTGGAGGGGAGGGGAGGGGAGAGAAAATAAAAAGAGAAAGGAAGGAAGAAAAGAGTAATCATCCTAATTACCAAAAAAAAAAGTTTGCTTCAGAGAAAAAGTACATTTAAATAAGATTTCACATTTTCAAAAATTGTATCCATTATAGAACTTACAGGGTCTATAGAAAACAACTATGCTACATGGGTACCAAGTAAAGAACTAGTTTAACTAAGTAATAGTTTAAATAAGTAAAGGCTCCGGGTGACTCAGACAGTTTAGCATACAACTCTTGATCTCAGTCCAGGTCTTAATCTCAGGGTCGGGAGTTCAAGCCCAAGGTAGGGTGTTGAAGCGTGGAGCCTACTTAAATTTAAATAAATAAATGGCAATTTGCCCTTAATATTTTGGAATTAAACAGAACCTCAAATTGTAATGATCACCTGCCAGTCCTAAAGCCTTCTTAAAGAAAGCATGCATTAGGAGTTTATAATGAAGCTTGCTGAAGCTCACATTTAAAACCTAAAAAGGAACAAGGGGAAAATATAAATACATTTCAGACAACCACATCTATACAAAACTTTTCTGCTGGAAAAAACATCGCTGCAAGTCAATTAATTATAACAGCGTTCAAATGATATTTAACTTGGGGCAGATTTTCCTCACTTCCTTGAATGCTTTCATAGTGAGGGGGAAAAAGATACTATGTTTCAGAATGAATAGCCCAGGGGACACAACCAAACCAGTCTGGCCTCATATTTTGAAAATTTAACCACCTAAAACCTTTCATTACATTCCTCTCTCTTCCTCCAAAAAAAAAAAAAATAATAATAATTAATGTACCATTTTTCTAAATATGTGAAAGCAAAGCGTAAGAATTGTGATTTATTCCTCTTCTTCTCAAAAGTAAGCTTACTTCAAACAACAAAAAAAGAACAGCATTAACAATTTTTAAGATAGTACAATTTGGGACCTTAAAATTACTCAGAATTTTTTTCTCCTGGTAGTCAACATCTCAATGAAAGTATGTTTATTTGTTTGTTTTTAAAGTAGGCTCCACACCCAATACAGGGCTTGAACTCATGACCCTGAGATCAGGAATCACATGCTCTACCAAATGAGCCAGCCGGCCGCCCACCCCAAAACCTACTGGTGTTTTTTAAATTAATCTATTCCACTATTTTGCTTAATTGCTATATATGGACCTAAAGGCATTTGCCCTGCTTTTGCTTTTTTAATTCTGTTATCCGAAACTTACAACAGATGCAAAGTAGAAATAAAAGGTTTTAAAACTGGGACATTTTCCAAGTTTAGTCCCATGTTTAACTGTTCAAAAATTATACTTTGCTTGCTCTACTTTTCCAAATTTTTGTCTTCTTGCAGAAATAGAAGTTTCAATTTTCAGTTACTAAGTCTAAGGAATTTCTTCCATTTTCATCTGCCAATCTATAACATACCATAAACATTTCCCACTAACTTTATACTAATACCCTCTCCTAAAACACACAGACGATTACATGTGCAAAGGGAAAAGAATGGTTTTCCTTAGAGAGGCAGTCTCTCTAGCCGGCTTCTAATCATACTCGAGTGAACCCGTGATCACACCTGCAAATGCCAGATCTTCAAAAGAGAATGCAAGCAAATGCATGTATTTCCATTTCCTGCAAATAGAGGAAAGGAAAACTTGACATTTTAAAGTTTGCTTTGTCTTCCTAACATTTTCAGCCTCCAAATAAATGATCTAACAGCAAATCCAACCACTTCAAAATCCCTAACCATGCTTGGTCTAGGTCAGGCCTGAAGGTCTCCTANTTTATTGTCAGGTTAGCTAACATACTGCGTATACAGTGTGCTCTTGGCTTAAGAGTAGATTCCTGTGATTCATGGCTTACACACAACGCCCAGTGCTCATCCCAACCAGTGCCCTCCTCCTCAATGCTCATCACCCACTTTCCCCTCTCCCCTGCCCCCCCCCCATCAATCCTGTTTGTTCTCTGTATTTAAGAGTCTCTTATGGTTTGCTTCCCTCTCTGCTTGTAACTATTTTTTTCCTCCCTTCCTCCATGGTTACGTTTCTCAAGATCCACGTATGAGTGAAACCATAGGATATCTGTCTTTCTCTCACTGACCTATTTCACTAAGGATAACACCCTCCAGTTCCATCCATGTTGTTGCAAATGGCAGGATTTCATTCCTTCTCATTGCCAAGCAGTATTCCGGTGTAGAGATAAACCACATTTTCTTTATCCATTTGTCACTTGATGGACATTTGGGCTCTTTCCATACTTTGGCTATTGTTGGAAGCGCTGCTATAACATTGGGATGCAGGTGCCCCTATGCATCAGCACTCCTGTATCCCTTGTAATTCCTGTATCCAGGAATCCCTGTAAATTCCTAGCAGTGCTTTTGATGGGTCATAGGGGGAGTTCTATTGTTAATTTTTTTGAGGAACCTCCACACTGTTTTCCAGAGCGGCTGCACCAGGTTGCATTCCCACCAGCAGCTCAGTGCTGTCCTCTGCGCACATGACAATTCTCTCTTCCTACTGACCAAGCCCAACTCTCACCTTTCCTCATGCTGTGGAACTACAGAATTCTAGAACTAGAAAAAAAAATCTTCAAAGTCTAGTCCTCTCTGTTTATAGATCTCAAAACAGCCTTAAAAAGGGAAAATTCCAAGCCTCACGCAAAATTCAGCTAAAAAAGCCCAATTCAAGACTCAGCCTCTCCAGGTGGTCCTTCTCAATTAAATGAGGATTTCATTATTTAAACAGTGTCTCAAAGTTGATGTTAAAATATTTGATAGAAAGCAGGAAAGCAGGTATCCGTTATATATTTCTACTTTTCTTCTTATCCAATACTTCAACCCACTCACCTATTGTCATAAAAATATATGCATAATATTCCTCTGAAAGCAGGATACTTGTATACTACATTCTCTTAGAACTGCAGATCCTCAAAAAAATTAATTTTATTGTATATATATATTGTTTGCAAATAGTATGAAACCAAGACTTTTTATGCCAAATTGCAATTTTAATTAGAAAAAAATTTCTGGACACAGGGACAGGAAAGAAGTCTCCTGAATTATTATATACCAAAAACCTAGAGCACCCACAATAGAGATGTTTAGCTTCACTGCTTTCAGTTTTAGAAAGAAGGCTTCCGACATCATCACTGTTGAACCTAGTCCTGGAGGTGCTAGCCAACAAAACAGGACAAGAAAAAATAAAGAAGAAATAGAAGGTTAGGAAGGGAAGGAACAAAAATGTAACTAGCTATAGATGTGATTTTACCAAAAAGAAAAACTAATGACTCCAGCAAAGTTGCCAGATACCTGGTGAATTTAAGAGAGAAGTTCATAACATTATTCAGTAGTATAAGCAACTAGGAAACATAATAGAAAATAAGATATTCATAATAGAAATAAAAACTATGATGTACAGACAATAAATTCAATAAGGAATACATACAACCTTTGTGGAAAAAGATTTTTTACATCTATGCAAAGAAATCCGTAAAGAATTGGGAAAACAGAGATACACATACCAGATTAATGCAGGAGACAAGTTAATATTGTAAAGATGCCCATTCTCCCAAGTTATTATATAATTATTCTAATAAAAAGCCCGGCAGGATTTTTTTGAGCAACTCAACAAATTTAATCTAATATATAAGTGGAAGAATAAGGTTTGTGAAGGGCCAAGTTAATTTTGAAAAAGGAGAATCCTCTTACCAGATACAAATATTGAACAACAAAGGCACGACGATGGATGATTACAGGGTATTTATGCAGAAACAAGCAACTAGACTAAAAACTAGAAAATACACATACACACACACACACACTAATATGGTATATTACAGAAGCAGCCCAATAAACTAGTAAAGGTAATGAATAAATGATGGGGGAAAGCAAATATATAGGTAACTTTATAACCTCAAATGTAACAACTACAAAACTAACAAGAGAAAATGCAGGAGTATCTATGCTACTCTGAATGTAGAAAAGCTTTCCTGGGGCTCCCAGGTAGCTCGATTGCTTAAGCGTCCATCTTCGTTCAGGTCATGATCTCACAGTTCGTGAGTTGGAGCCCCGTGTCAGGCTCTGTGCTGACAGCTCAGAGCCTAGAACCTGTTTCGGATTCTGTGTCTCCCTCTCTCTCTCTCCGCTCCTACCCTTCCCTTCCTTCCTCCCTCCCTCTCTCTCTCAAAAATAAACATTAAGAAAAGTAAAGAAAAGCTTTTCTTTACAAGAGCAAAAATACAAATCACAAGTTGAACACTTGATGGATCTGACTACAAAGGGCTTCTATTCAATGAGGACATTTTAGACAAAATTAACAAATGTGTGGAGACTCGGAGACAGATTAATTTCCAGAATACAAAAGCAGTTCCTACAAATAAAAGCCAGAAATCACTCTAAAGAATGGACAAAGGATAAGAACAGGCAATATACAGAAGAAAGACAAGCGGGTAATGAATATATCGAGGTAATCAGAGAAAGACAAATTCAAACAACTAGATTTTACACTCACTAGATTTACCAAAATTAAAGAGTAAAACACCGTGAGGGAATGGCAAGGGTATAAAGATGCCGGAACCGCTTGCACTGCTGATGGGAAAGTAGACTGTGCAGCTGTTCTGGTAGCAATATGGCAGAAATCAGCAGAAATATACACATAGGACCCCCAGGAGCCTGACACTTCCCCTGGGCGGGTACACCACAAACATGCTCATGGTCATGTCTGTACAAAGCTATCTTCGCGGAGGCTCCCTGTTTACGCGGGTGGGTGTACCCTAGTGAGAGTTCGCATAAATCAAATGTAGACTATACAGAAACATACATGCATCGGCAGGAAGTAATGATGGAGACGTATGTACAGCTACATCCATAGAACTTAAAACATATTGCTGAGTCAGAAGTGTTTCAAAGGAAAGGGAAAAGATATACAGGAACACACAACATAGGCAAATGTAAAACACATGTATGGGTGAACAAAGACACGTGTATAGCTAAAGAATTGATGCTAACAAAGGCAAGGGGGATGGGAAAAAGGAGGGGGAAAACAATTTTAAAAGTTCTTAAAAAAATTTTTTTAAAAGGCTGTGTTGGGACTGGTAAGTTCTATAATGATGGCACTTAAATCATATTTATAATAGTAAGTGTCACGTAAGGGTGAACTATACACACCTTAAATCATTTAACCCGCTTCATAATCTCATGAGGTAGGTACTAGAATTTCCACTGCACAGATGAGGAAAATGAGGCACAGAGACTGTAAGATCTTTCCCCGGGTCACGCAGCTGATAAACCTAATAAATAATGTGGTCGAGATTCAAATCCACACCAGCAGGTTCCCAAGGCCATGCCCTTGGCCATTACACGGCTTTGAGTCTCCAGAGGTGACACGCCCACTCCCTTCAACCCAGGTCCACAACAGTACAACTCTCTATACAACACCAAGGCCCATAGCTTAGTTGACATTTTGGAAACAAATGGGCTTTTAATATCCAAGTCCTGTATAACCTACCAATTCTCAAGTACTTAAACAATAAGCTCATTAAGCCTAAACTACATTAAGCTGATATTTAAATTTTCTTAATGTTTAATTACCCATATTTATAAGGCCAAGGTTTGATGGACAGGACATCTACGGATGTCAAAGTTGAAGTTCCCAACGCTCGTAGCACCTAATGTGTTTTATCTGCAAGTCCCACCCCTACCCCATGCCCTAAGGTCTCCCCCTAGATTGTGAGAGACCCCTGGCCAGGGCCTAAGATTAACCAGCCACTGGGTACCTGGTGAGAATGGACACATAGCTTCCCCCTGCAAATGCTATGAATGCAATAAAGCAAGAACAATGAATCCCCCCAATCCCAACTTTAACAGCTGGTTAAACCACTGCTCCTTCCCTGAAAACCTAATTTTATTCATTCACTCATTCATTCATTCATTCAATCATTAAATGCTTATTTTATTTTTGAGAGAAGGTGCACACCATGCAAGCAGGGGAAGGGCGGGGTGGTGGGTGGAGGCAGAGGATCTGAAGCAGGTTCTGCACTGACAGTAGAGAGCCTGATGAGGGGCTCAAACTCTCGAACTGCAAGATCATGACCTGAGCCGAAGTCAGACACCTAACTGACGGAGCCACCCAGGCGCCCCTAGTGAAAACCTAATTTTATTTTATTTTTCTTTTTTTTTTAATAGTTTATTGTCAAATTAGTTTCCACATAACACTCATTTCTCAAAAACCTAATTTTAAAAATACCAACAATGACTCATTGATATCTCAAAGAGTCCAGAAAAGATACACCACACACAATTATATGCAAACATGAAATGTACAGAAAAGAAACCTGATACAACATCAATCAGCACACATTATCCAGAGAATTCAGCAAGTATTTCTTGGGTACATACTATGTGCCAGACACTGCTCTAGACAACAGAAATACAACAGTGGACAAAAAGATAAATATCCCTGCCTTCAGGGAAGTGGCATTCTGGTGAGACAAAGAGACCAAAATAAATAAATCGGTAAAATAGAAACTGTTTTAGATAATATATATTAATGCATAATAATCTGTGTATTATTATATCTATCCATAGTACATTATGCATATGCATATATATATAATGCATATATATATAATATATAATACATATATATGTATTATCTACGTATTATTAAATGTGTATGCTAACATCTGGGAAACAGCATTCTAGCTAGAAACTCAACAGGTGCAAGGGCCCTGGGGTGAAGTCTCTACCTGGCATGTTTGAGCAAGGAGGCAAGTATGGCCGGTGCAAAACTGAGCAAGGCAAAAAGCTGTAGGAATTGAGGTCAGAGAGGTAACACAGCAGAGAGATGAGCTCTTGAGTTAGAAATTACAAACAATTGCCAGGCAAGCCAGAGTACCTGGTGTCACCTGGGGCTAATTCAGACAATGCGAATGATGAGCCAATTTGCACAATTGGTTCCGATAAGCTTCCTTCCTCAAGGCCATGTTCAGGTATTAAATTGTTATTTGCGTACAATTTACATATGTCTACATAACATATATCATCTCTACTGGATCATTTTCATGGTAAAATTGTATTACTCTGTCCCTGAAGATAGGCATTTCATGATTTACTCCATTCTCCATTTCTTCTCACGTCTCCGTATAATCGACCCAGAAGATATTTTATGCCAGAAGTGAATCACAGAACAAAAGGAGACCACATGCCAAGGAATTCTATAAACGATCGCCCCATAGCGGGGCTGGGGCCGGGGAGGGGAAGAGGCTCTTATTTTACGTTTAAACTTCTGTCACCTACCAGTGGGTCAAACTAGCCATGGGGATGAAAAGTCCAATGCAATTCTAAGACAGAACATTTCAAGAAGCAAATTTGATGTTCTTACAATCAATAACTAATCTCTGACAGATGCGCTCCTATCTACTTAGAAGAGATCATTATCTCCTTTCCAAATGCTCAGGCACAAAAACATGAAGCCCAAAAGGGCTCTTACTTGTGTCTCAAAATGCTTCACACTAAAAAAAATTAAACTGTACCAGGACCACGCGCTTCAGGTGCATGCAGAATCCTACGGATCTGTATAATAAATCCCCCTAATTACTTCTTCCAAGCTTGGTATTACTGGTGAGGTTAAGACGGAAATGCAAGATTAGCTAATGACTCAGGAAATTGGTAAACAGCCCCATACCAACCACAAGGGCAGGGAATGACAGTCAGAGGAGGCGGCAGAAATCTTATAAAGCCTAGGCAAAAATTTGGAAGTTTCCCTGAAAACCCTTTATTTGACCGGAACCTTAGAAGCAATTAGTATTTCCCTTCCTCTTTTCTGCTGCACGTTTCGTACGGGTGTAACAAACAGGTGTATCATACACCTGCATAACCCACCTTGATTTTCCCTAAGGCCCTTCTTGCCAAGGCAGAAATAAACGACAGGTTCACAAGCTTCTGCTCACACCACACGCTAGGCTTGTTTTTAAACACAGAGGAATTTAGGTTTTGTGTCTTCGGATTTTTAAGAACCCAGACAAAAATTTGACAAGTAGACCGAGCCAACAACAACAACAAAAATTTTGTTATTTTTTTGCTTACAATTCACTTCTGGATCACAAGGAACCTGATTCACTCTATTAGAAAAGATAAAGCAAGCCCGGGTTGGCATCAATTGCACCTCCCCTCCCACTCCCCAAAGATAGCAAACCAAGACTTAATTACAGTTTGAACCCTCTGGGTTAAGTGACCTTTTCAAAGCCCATTTGAAATTTCCTGATCAGCTCAGGTGAGATCATCTGTATGATAAAAACCCTGCCTCGCCTAAAACGATCCTTTCTTTTCTTTTGCTAATAACCCTTTGTTCCTCCCTCTTTCTGAAAAAACCTTCCAGTTGGTACAGTTCCTCAGAGCTCCCCTCTCCTTGCTGGATGGGATGACTGCCTGGTTCCTTTATCTCTTAATAAGGCCAATTAGATCTTCCAATTTACCAGGCTGAATTTTTTTGGTTAAAACAACTCCCAACTCTCCGCTTTCTCAATTTTCAACAAAGAATTTACAACAGGGATTCATTAGAAGTATATGTGGTTTAAGGCTTAGGCCCAATCATTTAATTTTACATAACCTGGCCCATCAAATGAGTATCCAGCAAAGGTGGACAGCCCACTGGACTTGGACTAGCGGTGAGAATTCCCATGCAGAAAATGTGTGGAGGGAGTCAACAAAAGCAACCCAGAGAGGTTTAGATCATATTATATGAGGATATTTGCGCCGCCCCATCTAAGGGTATTAGGCAGCAAAGTTAGAAAAGCTATAGAGGCTCTCAGTGTCCTCAATTTAGCCAACTAATTAGATTTCCCACTGGTTTTCATCCCTTCCCCAAACACTGCTGACACGCACACAGGGGACTGATTGCTCATGGCTTAGGAGGCCTCTCTCTGGTTTTCTTGTACAATTGCGCTCCCAGCAGCTGAGCTGGGTATCTACCAAAAGCCAAGTGTATTCCGTCCCTACTCTGCTTCCGCTGGTGTACTTAGTATTTTAACTGCATAATTTAAATAATAAACCGATAAAATATAAACGTAAAAATGATTGCTTTTTTGAAGTTAAGCTGCATGACCTGAAAAACATCAATAAAAACGAGTTGCTAAGTCCTGTTGTTTATTTAGGTGTGTGGGCAGGTTAACTATAAAAGACTAGAAACCATTTATAAAAACTTAAGATTCTGTAATGAGTTTGCCCTGTTGTTTAGAGAAAACCAAACAGATACAACTCAACACCCCAAAGAACAACTAATCCCACTAACCAAGGGCAGAAGACATGAACAGATATTTCTCCAAAGACGACATCCAGATGGCCAACAGACACATGAAAAGATGTCATCCTCACATCAGGGAAATGCAAATCAAAACTACAGATGTCACCTCCCACCTGTCAGAATGGCTACCATCAACAACACAAGAAACAACAGGTGTTGATGAGAATGTGGAGAAAGGAAATCCTCATACACAGCTGGTGGGAATGCAAACTGGTGCAGCCACTCTGGAAAACAGTGTGGAGGTTCCTCAAAATATTAAAAATAGAATTACCCTATGATCTAATAATTCTATGACTGGGTATTTACCCAAAGAATACAAAAGCACTAATCCAAAGGGATACACTCACCCCTACATTTATTGCGGCACTATTCACAAGAGCCAAATTATGGAAGCAGCCCCAGTGCCCACCGATAGATGAATGGATAAAGATGCATATACCACACACTGGAATATTACTTAGCCATTAAAAAAAAAAAGAATGAAATCTTGCTATTTGCAACCAGATGGATGGAATTAGAAAGAATGATGCTGTAGGGGTCAGGACAGGCACTCCTAGAATGTGCCACTTGGCACGCTTATTATTTTGAGCTGAAGGCATTTGACATCATGTGGGCTAAAAAGAAACTTCTGTCCTCCCTTCATCATACAGAAGAATTTAAATTGGGAGTCTTTCCCAGCACAAGGTTTATTAAGAGATACATTTTGTCTGAGTGGCTCATCTGTGTGGCAGGGCAAACATCTAATTATCAAACACCTGCTCTTCTTACTGCCTTGTCAAGTACATTCCTTCCCCTGAAGTCCCAGACCCCTACCCCCTTCCTCCTCAGTTCAGGATGACAGATCTACCCCGTCCTGCTGGTCTCTGGAATTCCCACGTCTGTTTGGATTCCCTGTATGTATGCCTATTAAATTTTATTTTCTCCTGTTAATCTGTCTCACGTTGATTTGATTCTGAGTCCAGCTGAAAGGACCTTGAAGGGTAAGGAGTTCTTGCTCCCTGACAATGCTAAGTTAAAAAAAAAAAAATCAGGAAGGGGCACCTGGGTAGCTCAGCTGGTTAAACATCCGACTTTTGGTTTCAGCTCAGGTCATGATCTCATGGTTCAGGAGTTAGAGTCCCGCGTCAGGCTCTGCACTGACAGCATGAAGCCTGCTTGGGTTTCTCTCCCCTAGCCCTCCCCCCTTTCAAAATAAATTAAGTAAACTTTTTTAAAAAAAGAAGTCAGAGAAAGACAAATACCATATGATTTCATTCCTTTGTGGAATTTAAGAGGGATTCTGCTTTAATAGCCCATAGCAGAACAGCACCCCTTTGGGGTCTCCTTGGTCTCCTTCTATATTTCATGCTTCCTGGGCTCCCTACATACCACCTGCCCGGGATCCCATTCCCGTGCTCAAGCCTTCACCTCCAGGCCCTGCTTTCTGGGAGAACCTACCTAAAAACAATGGGTACGTACACACTGTTTCACAGGGTGCAGAACGGTAACCCAGATGGCAGGCTTGCTGTCATCTGTCATCCCACATCTGCTGATCCTCTTCTTTCCTTTCCCACCCAGATTTACTCTCTATACAGGCTGAGGTTCCAATTGGCATGATGTCAAGTTTCTATGCCACCTCAATTCTTTCAAGAACTGCACTGAGGAATACAGAGATAGAGTTTCAGACAAGGACCCAATCTAGATACTGTAAACAGAGCAGAACGGATTTTAAAAAGTTCATGATGATGTGTTTCCAGAACATGCACCCAGTATTCGTGGGAGTCACACGGTTAACAACTCCATGGTCACTGGTAACCCTGGACTGTCTGTTCCAAACCACAGATGGCAGCCATGAGTGCACATGCTCAGTCTCAGCAGACAGGAGGCGGACAAGGCAATGACAGAGACTCCGGGATCTGGGGCTATGGGACTAGGATCACCTGAGAGGCAGAGCAGGAAAAGACTGTTTTAACCATGAGCAACCATGACAAGACTGATACGACTCTGTCTTAGGTTTACACTGCACACATCAGATGCTCAACTAGGATTCCAGTCAACACCAATCACTCTCCATCAGGCAAAAGAGGCTCCATGTGTTATCTCTGAGATCACAACCAAAATCAGTATAAAGCAGAGACGTGCACTGCAGGAAGTAAAACGTGTGGGTTCCAATCATGAGCTGCCATGACCTAAGTGGACTGCCTCAACCCAGCACTTTACAACCTAGGGAGCAAGAGTGAGATGAACACCTTATCCAAAAGAATTAAAAATAGGTAATTCAAATACACATACATGAATAATAGCAGCACTACTCACAACAGCCAAAAGGAAGAAACAACTTAAAAGTCCACCAACTGATGGATGGTAAACAAAATGTACATCCATACAATGGAGTAGCATTTGGCCATAAAAAGTAATGAATTATTCATACATGCTACAATGTGGTTGAATCCCAAAATCATTATGCCAGGGGCACCTGGGTGGCTCAGTGGGTTGAGCATCCAACTTTGGCTCAGGTCATGATCTCGCAGGTTGTGGGTTTGAGCCCCACGCTGGGCTTTGTGCTGACACCTCAGAGACTAGGTCCTGCTTCAGATTCTATGTCTCCCTCTCTCTCTCTGTCCCTCCCCTGCCCTCTCTCCCTTTCTCTCTCTCTCTCTCTCTCTCTCTCAAAATATAAACATTTTTTAAAAAACCTTATGCTAGATGAAAGACAAAAAGTCATATTGCATGATTCCCTGTATATGTAAGATCTAAAACAAGTAATAATCACAGAAACAGGAACAGAATGGTGATTGCCAGGGGCCCAGGGAAGGGGAAAATGGACAGTAACTTCTCAAAGGGTACAGGGTTTTATTTTGGGGTGATGAAAAGGTATTGGAAGTAGACAGAAGTGGTGGTTGTAAAGCATGGTGAATCTACTAAATGTCACTGAACTATCTACTTTTCAGTGGTTATTTTATGTTAGTGAATTTCAGCTCAGTTGAAAAAAAAAAAGATTACTATCTTAAGGATCAGGCAACCCTCCATGGACAATTCTAACATGGTCCATCTGCTTCTCCCCAAGTCTTCCTATCCATCCTGAAAGAGCTTCTTTTCTTTATTCCACACTGATAGAACATAGTATCTTATTACAAAGCTGGTCCTATTTCCCCTAATGAAGGCAGGACTATCTATGTAGGATGAGAGATGTTCTAAACAATGGCTCCAATTTTCTCATTAAAATAGGAAGGGAGGCCTCCCCACAGAAGAATACGAACTATCCCAAATTGTTAGTAGTAGAGGTTTTAGAATGGTAAAATCATGCTGTTCTCTCCTCTGGTTTCCAAATTTTCTAATGTGCAATTACATTACTTTTATAAGAAAAGAAGCTAATCTAATCAAGTATCTTATTCTGGAATTTCTTATCACACTGACCGCGTTACACACAGAGAGCACACCTCAGTAGGAAGCAGGTCTGTCTCTCTGACGTCACCCAAAGGAGCTGCAAAGCATGAGTGCCAGGGGCACACATTAAAATAGTTAAAAAAAAAAAGCAAAAGCAAGGACTCTGTCAAGCCCAGATTTTAAATACTCCACTGCTGTACATGCCCCAGAAAATGAGAGGTATGACCAAACTAACTCTTTTCATTTCAGAGATCCCAAACTTGTGTTACACCTGCCGGCAGGCTCTTTTCAGTCTCCATATTGCCACCTTCTAGTCCCCATGGCTCATCCGTGCATTACTGACTTGACTCCAAGATAGACCCTACACGACCGAGGTCAAGGCACTGAGAACAGGAGATGCGTGCCCTGCAGAGGGCAACTCTGAAGCAACTTTAGAATGACACAATGAAGAAAAGGCTATTTTTAAAATCCTACTTGGAACAATTAATCTAACGCCGGTGGCTAAATATAAACACACAACTCTCTTGACCTTCCTCGGGTCAACTCCAAAGGCTTTTTTCCTCCCCAATCACCCTTCTTTATTTCTCTGCAGATTTTGATGCGAGAGAGTACTCGCAACTTTCAAAGCTCCTGGGATGAGACACGATACCGGTTCCCCTGCATCTAAGCACACAACCTTCATCTCACTGATATCTTCCATTTATCCTCCACCACCCAACCGTAGGTTGTCTTCAGATCTTTCTATATTATTTCTTTCCACAAAGAGCTTTTTCTCACTTGGGTCTTCCAATGTCACCTTTTCTCAGAGGAATCACAAATCTGCCCTCAAAATAACTCAAGTTTCCAATGATCTATAAAATGTTTTCAGGTAAAGTATCCCCCAATGTCTCATGCCATCGTCTGCCCAGACATGGCTGCTTTCTCTTATCCCAGCCCCCAACTCACAAGTCATCCTAAATTCTCCTTGTTCTTTTAGTTCTCACACTGTAATAACCATTCCTACCTAGTGTTCCCTCCTAGGGACTGTCCATTCCTCGTTCTACTTGTTGTCACCACCTCCAATTCATATCTGTGTCGACTACCAAATAAGCTGTCCAACTGAGTGGTCAAAATATGGACCCGGTCTACATTGAACTACAGGAACAAGGGTGTATTTTGAGACAAAACCTCATCCTGTCGAAAACAATCAGCAATCTCACTCAAAATTTAACATGGAAAGTTGGCTATGTAGAAGATAGAAGAGCAAAAAGAAGGGGAAGGTGAGGCAACCTGGCCATCAGTGATATCATGGAACAATTGCAACCCCGAGGGCAGCAGAAATAACGGGAAGAGCCATGGAAGAAGAATCCAGAAGGTATAGCCTACCTGTAAGAGTTAGACATGCAGTGGGGATGGGTGAGGATCCCTGGTGGTGAAGGGTGGAGCCAGCCAGGGGACGGATACACCACCCAGGAAGTGCGGCCACCACTCACCCACAGGGGCACCACGTGCCAGCTGCTCCCTCGTCCTGCTCACCTGGGTGAACTTACCCGGAAACGAGACCAGAGGATACCAGAAAGGGCGCGCCCTATCACACAGCCGAACAGGTGTTCCAAGTGTGCGGTATAGGAGATTATTCAGAATCAGAATTTATATCCCAGGACCCCTGCCATAAAGGTTTGATGTTTGCTGGCTGGGTCTGGAGCACAGTACGGTGTGGCTCTATCTACTCTGGCACGATGCTCTGTGTCATGTTTTCCTGCAGGTCTGTGACCCTTGGTCTTACCTCTTGCTGAACAGCCCCACCTGCCCCCCAAGGACTCATTTCATTTTCTCTTCTGCTATGGTTATTTTCTCTTCCTGCAAAACTTTCATATTCCCATCCCCACCCCAATATCTTGTTCCAATATGGACATACAGCAGGTGCCAAAAGTCATGATTGAGAACACTGTATAAGTCTCATTTCAAACGTGAAGAACATAAGCTCCACTATGCTAGTTCCAATTCCACCCAGTGACCTTTGTCTTCAGTTCTTTTTCTTTCTTTCTTTTTTTAAGTTTATTTGAGACAGAAAAAAAAAACATGAGTCAGGGAGGGACAGAGTGAGAGAGGGAGAGAGAGAATCCCAAGCAGGCTCTGGGATAACATCAAAGAGCCTGACAAGGGCTGGAACTCACGAGTGGTAAGATCATGACCCAAGCTGGAGTCTCCAACGCTTAACCGACTGAGCCACCCAGGTGTCCCACTTAAGTTCTTTTTATTTATTTATTTATTTAATTAATTTATTTATTTATTTAATATTTTTATTTATTTCTAGGAGAGAGAGAGAGACAGCGTGAGCAGGGGAGGGTCAGAGAGAGAGGGAGTCACAGACTGAAACAGGCTCCAGGCTCTGAGCTGGCAGTCAGCACAGAGCCCGACGCGGGGCTCGAACCCACGAACCGCGAGATCATGACCTAAGCGAAAGTCGGACGCTTAACTGACTAAGCCACCCAGGCGCCCCATCACTACAGTTCTTTTTAAAACTCATGCTCTATCATTCCCAAACTCTTACTGTGTTTAAAACAAAAAGCAGCCTCCGTTTGAAAGAACTGGTTCCCATACCAAAGCCCATCCTCTTAATTGTGCTTTTGCTCCAAAATAAAAGGGAGCAATGCCTGACTCCCACAGGCCCGCACCTGGCTATCGCCTTTGTCCAGGTTTCAGGATTAACACAGAAACTGGTGAAGAGCATTTCTAGCCAAGAGTCAGGAATGTCATGCCATCTAAAACCAAGGCAAAATGGTCTATATTATTGCCCCACATATTAAAATGGAAAAGGATGGTAGGTACACCTTATTTTTCTTCTTTACTTAACCATATCCCTGACTGGGATATAAACAGTGTATCAGCTAGGAACTCTCTATGCCATAAGTTTACAGGAGAATGAATGACAGTGTCCTGAATTTCAAGACCCTTTTTTATCACTTAGCAAGATGTCCAGAACTGGGTGGTCCCAGAGTCAGTCTGATGGCTCTTCCCACTCTTCTGCTCGATAACCCTCTGCATAGTGGCTTTGGCCCAAAGGCACAATCCCTCATGGCGACAAGATGGCTGCCACAGCTCCAGATGCCTTGTCATCACAGATCAGTATCCAGAGTGAGAAGAAAGGAAAGTGAGACCAAGGGCCTTTCTCCTTTTATAGTGTTGTCCTTTTACCAAAATGACAATATTTTCCTCCTACCCCTGGCAGCCTCCTCTTTATGACCTATTGGTCAGAACTGGGTGGCATGGCCATCCCTGCCCCTAAGACGGCTACTGAGCGAGTACCCGGCCAACAGGAAACTGCTTCATCATGAGGAACTCAGACCAAGCACAACGCATCCCTAGGCCTGGGACCATCAGCTGTGGAATAAATTGGGAGTCTAGGGGCAAGAACAGAGAAGTGGCTACTGAGCCATCAACAGCTTCCATCACGGCAGTCTCTTCGGAGACTGGAAAGAAAGAGCAAATTTTCTTTCCACTGGAAAGAAAGAGCAAATTTTGCATTCATAATAGCACGGCAGAATTTCTCCTCCTTAGGCTTTCATGTCTACTCTCGGGTACCTCAAAATCATCTCGGAAGCAGCCAAGGCTGAATAAGAAGTAAATACTCCCTTGCTAGGACATGTTTGGTATATGATATACGTATACTAGATTCAAATAAATGCCTCAGAAATGAAGGAGGGGAAAAACAAACACTCTGCCTTCTTGCCTTCCCGAACATTCGAGGGCAAATTCAGCGGGAAGATTGAACAGGCTCTTCTTCACCAATGCAGGAAACATTAGAAGAACTCTAAGCTTGTCTGGCGCCATCATTCTCAGTGACAATATATGCGCCTTGGGGCATGGCCCTGTCATATTTATGATGCCTATTCTATCTGCTCCCTAAACCTTGTGCCCCTCTCCTGAGCAGGAGTCCTTTGGTCTTTCCAGGGTGCAGAACCTTCATCTGTGCTGGTTGAGTTGCAAACCTCTTCCCACGCCCACTCAGGCCTTTCTTGGCTCAATAAATGCCCAGTCACATGTCCAACTACAATCAGCTCACCAGAATCTTCTCTAACCCTCCAGATAAAATGGGTGGGTCCCTCCTTTGGGAGTATGGAACATGGCGGGGGGGGGGGTTATATTTCAATGAGAAACACTTGGTTTTTATTATGGTTTATTGATTTCCCTATCAACTCTCACCCAAAACAGCCTTAGAGCAGTGGCCCTATGGGATTTGTCTTCAGAGCCCCAGTGCTGAGCAAAGTAGCATGTACATAATGCTGGTCCAGGGAAGGGTTGGGTTTTTTGGTTTTTTTGTTTGTTTGTTTGTTTTTGTACCAAGGGCACTTATCACCACCTGGGAAATTTTCTTAAAATCCAATTCAGTTTCTGGCCATTTCTTCCTTTTTCCTACAGTCTTTCATTGTTACTCAAAGGCTCAATCTGTAGGATAGAGCAAAAGTGACTACTACACTTTGTAGTTCTTCCCATCAAGAGGTGGGGTCTATCTCCCTATGTCCTGAATCTGCTTGGCCCAGTGATTTGCTCTGACCTATAGAATGCATTGGAAGGGACACTGTGTCATTCCAAATCTAGGCTTTAAGAGGTCTTTCATCTTCTGTTCTTGGTATATTTGGAAGCCCATCCAGCTGCACATGCATGGCCCAGGTTATTCTGCTACAGGGTGAGGAACATGGAGCTCACTGGCACTGCCCACCCCTCAGTCACCCAGCCAACCAACCACCAAACATGAGGGAGGCCACCTAGGACTACTGAGCCCACCCCACTGGGCAGACACATAGGCAGGCTAAATGAGATCATTTGAGCCCAAATGAAAAAAGAAGAAATGCCCAGCATAACTGTTAGCTGAATAAATGGTTGGCATTTGAAGACATTACGTTGTAGGATGTTTGTTACACAGCAGATTACTAGTGCACAGATCTCCAGATGAATTTTTTCAACACAAGTGTTTTCCTGTTTTTTTTAATGTTTATTTCTGAGAGAGAGACTGCAAGTGGGAGTGGGGCACAGAGAAAGGGGGACAAGAGATCTGCAATGCCAGCAGTAAGCCTGGTGCAGGGCTCGAACTCAGGAACCATGAGATCATGACCTGAGCCGAAGTTGGACACTCAACTGACTGAGCCACCCAGGTGTCCCTCCAGATGAATTTATAACATTTAAAGCTGGGTAGGATCTGGGGTACCTAAGTGGCTCAGTCAGCTGAACGTCCAACTTCGGCTTAGGCCATGATCTTATGGTTCATAGTTCAAGCCCCATGTCGGGCTCTGTGCTGACAGCTCAGAGCCTGGAGCCTGCTTTGGATTCTGTATCTCCCTCTCTCTCTGCCCCTCCCCTATTCTCATTCTGTCTGTCTCTTTCTCAAACGAAAATAAACATTTTAAAAAATTTTTAATAAAGCTGAGTAGGATCTTAGAATATCTTCTAGCCCAAATCCCCCTTTTTTAAATAAGAAACTGAAACCCAGAAAAGCTGAGCAGTTAACTCTAAAGCACATAGAGCCAGGACTCAGAAGATACTCTTATTTCTAGACCTCACTGGCCTTACCACGTCACACCTTAACAGGACTTTATCTTTAACAAGGGTCTGTTATGTTCCCCAAAAAACCCATCAAGAGACTGTTAGGAGGATTATGACACGTGCATTCCATTAAATACCATGCACCGATTTTTTTTTAAACGACAGAATCGCTCATACACACACACACACACACACACACACACACACACACAGTGGCATGGAAAACTTCCAAGAGTATTATGTGAAAAATACAAACAAAACAAAATACAAAAAAACAAAACAAGAAACAAATCACAAGACAGCTTATAAAATATAATATGGTCCCATTTCCCTCTCTGGTTGAAAACAACGCACACATGCACGAGCCTGCAATGGGTTCCTTTGGGGGATGGATGGGCAGAGAGCAGACCCCCAGACCATCGGGCTCACCGCACCCTTAGCATCAAAAGCTGGCAATTATACTATTATCCACTATCGTATAAAATTGTGATATTAATAGCTACTTTGGTTAAGCCTCTCTAAAAGAATGTACTCATCTTGCAAGGAAGAAATGTTCCACCTGCTTCACAAAGTAAGAACCGGCGGTAACAACAAAGGCAGTAACGTCAAGGTCCATTGGTAGAACCACTAGAATTCAAGGTCCCAAACTCCTGGCCCTGACTCTGCAGCGCCAGCCCCTCTCCTGTGGCGTGCCTACATATTATTCAATATCTGAGACAATGAGAAAAAGCACGGATGCCATGATGATGACAGACAGGCTCAAAAGCCAGCAATTCAAAGCAGTCAGATAAGGTCTATGTGGCAGGAAAAAAAAAAAAAAAAACTCCTAAGAGAAAAGACAGGGATTTTTGTTGTTGTTATTTCAAAAGTCAACCAACTCTAGCAGGTTCCTTTGGATTTTGAAGATCAGATTTTAAAGAGACCCTGCCTCACGCTCTGCCAGTCTGCACAGTGCATCTTGCTGGGGGGAAGAAGACGTGTGGCCTCACCACATGCAGAAAGGCTGGGTGCCCTGGGCGCCATGTGGACGCTCCCCCAAGGGAGAAGGGCTCCTTCCTCGAGGAGACAGCCAGAAGAGCTGAGAGTAAATGCACCCCTTCGCTCCTGCTGCCCAGGTCCCCAGACCCTGTTTACCTGAGCCGACCAGGGGCGAGGGAGCTGGCCAGAGCCTCGGTCCGCATCCCACAGCGGCAGGAAGCAGGAGGAGGCGCTGTCCTGGGTCCTCACCGCGGCCGACTGGCTGCAGCCCATGCGGAGGGCGGGAGAGCACCCCACCAGAGCCCTGAGGCCTGGCCCGGTCCGGTCCAGGCGCAGCTCCCACAGGCCACCAGGCCTCAGCCCCGAGTCAACATTCTCTCCAGTGTCTTCTCCTCTCTGTCGGCGCAGCACCGAGCAGGAGGGCAAACAGAACTTCACCAACACAGGATTCGCCTCTTCAGCAGGAACCCGAGCCAGAGGTGCCACCCAGCTCTTCTCGGCTTTGGGCAGAATCCTCGCGAAGGGAATGCAGGGCTTGGGGTCCTCTTGGTTTCAGGGCTGGGCCTGAGGGCCTCCAGGGTGGGTCTAGTGGGGCCGGGCCACTGAGCATCCTCAGCCTCACTGCTAAAACCTTGCAGGGTTCTGCTCTGCACCCCCCTACTGGGGGAGAGGACCGGGAGTCTCTGAGCCGTGATGGATGGGCTGCCTCTCACCTGGCAAGACAGCACAGCCTTTCCCCAGAGCAAAAGTTGAGCTGCAAAACCACCCCACCGCCCCTGCTTCTCCCTACGTGCCGAAGCACAACTCCCTGGCAGATGGGGTGCAGAAGGGCACACCCCATGAAGAGCTAAACGCACAGCGATGGCTTCAAGTCTCACTCCTGTCATGTCCTGGCCACGCAGCTACGGAGCCTTTCTGAGCCTCAGTCCCCTCGTCTGCAAAATGAAGACAAGACCTCCCCAACAGGACTGTTGTAAGACTCACATCAGGCAGCTGTTCTAAACAAGGGGTAATTCTGCCCCCGCCAGGAAGCATCTGGCCAATTCTGGAGACTTCCTTCATTGTCACAGTCGATGGTGGGGGGATTATCATCAAGTGGGTACAGGCCAGGGATGCTGACCATCCCACATGGCTCAGAAAGCTCTTCGTAACAAAGAACTACCCCCGCCAACAATGTCAACAATGCCAAGGTTGAGGAAGCCTGGTGTCAGGTGACATGTGAGGAAGGCACTTAGCAACTACAGTGCACCATCGACAGTATGAGAGAAGAACGTGTTTTTGTAGCCTTGGAGCTACTTCGATGGGACGAAAGTAGCTTCTTGTTCATTCAGCAACAACACATAATAAGTATACTTGGGGACGTCAAGCTTCTACACTACAAGCTGGAAAGGAGGGCGCACCAAGTGTCGTGCAGTGCACAGGTCATAAATGCCTACTGTTGAGGGTACAAGAGCTTCTGAGGGCTTAAGGAGGAAAGATCAATAAGATAAGCTGCCAATTAGATGAATGAAAAGTCGCTATCCTAAATACAGGTCTCAGGCGTCAGCAACCTTGCCTTCTGCTGAGCTGGCCAAGGAGGATACGGGGGAAGGAAGATCCCGAAGGCCCCGCCAACCTACTAATGGAACTCAGGGTTCCACTGAACACGTCTTTGTATCCTAACTCCAAAGTGGCTTCTTGATAACTTCTCTAGACTGTCAAGAGTGGGCGTCAAGGTGTCTGTGGAGGGCTATAAAATCAGCTAAGAGCAGAAGATGATGGGGGTCAATGTGGAGTAGGAAAACAGAACCACTAAATTTACAGCAAGAGAGGGTGGGGATGTCGGTGCCTGGCAGAATTGAAACACTGCTAGTCATGGTTAGCTGGCCAGCATGAGAACACAGCTCAGGTGGGGGAGTGGATGGGCAGGTAGATGGGTAAGTACGGTGAATAAATGGGATAGTTTATCCAGCCCAGAACTGTCCCTACTGACCTTAACCCCAAAACACTCAACTTCCCAAATATTTTCATTTCCTCTATAACATACTAAAGATCTATTATTTACAAAATCTTCTTTGAGCTGAAAAGTATCCATTTACCTCTTTCGAATGTCAGAAAGCGCCCCATGTGCTGTTCTAAGGTACCAGAGGCAAAGAGTCTGTTCACACAGCCTTCATCGGGGGTCACAGACATGGAAGGCAGCCCAGTCCACTGGCTTCAGAGAATCAGAGACCTGGGTTCAAAATTTAGCCCCTTACCGGGTATGTGACCTAAGGTAGTTCCTTATAACCTCTCAGACTTTTATTATCTTCACTTTCTACTAACTAAAATGTACCTTATTAGAATCCCATAAAGACTATATGAAATAATGTCTATTAAAGTACTTACCACCATATCTAGTCTTTTGATCAATGTGGATAGCTACTGGCATAATTCAAATACTGTATGTATATATTACTCCTGGTCATCCACAACCTTCTTCCATGATATGTGAATTACATCTCAATAAAACTGTTTTTTAAAAAAAACATGAATTCCAAAGACAGCATACACATGGGCTAAAGAGGTTAGCCAACCATAAAGGCCAGCCTTCAATGCAGTGCTAGCCTATCACTGGTTTGCCCCAATCTTCCTTTCCAAAGCTCCGTCTTCCATGACACATCCTCCTCCCAACTTCCCAAGGTCTAATATTCCAGCCTGACTGCAGTGACCCTATAATGCTTCCTTTGCTCAAATCCTCTTTAACGCTCAGAAAAACCACTGAGTTTTGTGGTGGTTAATCTCAACTAGTTAAGAGCAACTGAATGATTAACTTCCTTAATATTCATACTGATATGTAAGTGACTTATAGGTAATTTCTCCCAAGGAATATAGGTTTTTAAAAAGCAAGATCTTAGGGTGCCCAGGTGGCTCAGCTCAGTCAGTTGGGCGTCCAACTTTGGCTAGGGTTGTGAGTTCAAGCCCCGTGTCAGATTTGGAGCTGACAGCAGATTCTGCTTTAGACCCTCTGCCTCCCTCTCGCTCTCAAAATTGGACAGACATTTGAAAAAATATATAAAATAAAAAACAAGATCTTGTTTTGAAAAGCATGAAACTATATAGTTAATTTCTAAAAATTTTTATCTGGAAATAATTTCAAATTTACAGAAAGTTGTAAAAAGAAGAGGAGGGGGAAGAAGAGGAGGAAGAAGAGAAGGAGGGGGAAGAGGAGGAGGAGGAAGAAAGAAGAAGAAAGAAAAAGAAGAAGAAAGAAGATGACCTGTATACCCTTTACTCCATTTTACCAATTACTAGCATTTTACCCTATGTTTTACCCAAATGTTTTGTCATTTGTACGCTCTCTTCTCTCCCTTCCCCCTGTATACATACACACACACATAACTTTTTCCTAAATCATGTGATAAGTTACACACATCATGGCCTTTTTACCCATTAAGTATTAACTGCTTCTGTGTGTCTGTCCTAAAAATAAGGATATTTTCTTACAGGATCATAATGCAGTTATGAACCACCTTTATCAAACCCACCGCCCATACTCCAGTTTCGTCAATACAAAAATCATATCCAGATTAGGGTCCAGTATTGCATCTGGATGTCATGCTCCTTCCCAGGCTCATTTGATCAGGAGTATTAAATTGCCACAGCCCTCTTGGTCTTTTAGGATACTGCCGTCTTTAAAGAATGCAGTATACATGGGATATATTTTTGAGTAGAAGTATCTTAAAATCCTCACTATTTTCTAATCTCTGACCTTGCTTTATTTTTCTCCACAGAACCTGGCGCTACCTGACACAGCCTGCCCCACAAGGGGAGAAGTTCCATGTGGCCACTGTCCATGGCCCACTACCACATCTCCAGTGCCAGCGAAGTGCTCAGTATGTGCTGATCTCTCCTTCCAAACTGACCTCCTTCTAAGCTTCTCTCCCATTGTCAGCAAATCAAGGACTGGACAGCCTTGCTCTGAACAGGTGACCCCGACTGTATGCCCGGATACTCCGTTCCTTGATGTGCCCTTCATCCTTGCTTACAATTCACTGGCGGGAATGTCCTCACATGAAGAGTCGTCTATGCCACCTTGAATTAAAACTTCCCATAGAAGCCTACCTATATAAAATCACCCACCGATATTCTAGATGGAAAACAGCAACTAAATTATTCATTCTGGAACAAGGCCCGATTTAAGTACCTATGTGTGTGTGTGTGTGTGTGTGTGTGTGTGTGTGTGTGTGTNTGAAACAGGCTCCAGGCTCTGAGCTAGCTGTCAGCACAGAGCCCAACGCAGGGCTCGAACCCACGAACTGCAAGATCATGACCTGAGCCGAAGTCGGATGCTTAACCGAGTGACCCACCCAGGTGCCCCCCGATTTAAGTACAAATAAATGGTAGAACAATTTAGTTCAACTGAATCAAAATTCTACTTTTTTTTGCTAATTATTTTTTTTCATCTGAAGGTCCCCTTAAGATCTTCATCCTAGGTAGCACTAATACTTTTCTCTCGGGCAAGAAAGGCAGCCTCATTTTAAAATTATGCTTGAGAAAGTACGCAAAATTGTTACACTTTATTAAGACAATAAAAAACAATCCCCAAACTTTATCGTTTTAATAAAAGCTGTTCCTAAATTGTGTTTTATTTACTTAATTTGATGGTGTGTTTAGGAGGGTGATGTTTTACACTTAGTTTTAAGTACCCAAAAGGTAATTATCTGTGAAAAATTCTAGAAGAAAAATGGCTCGGAGCTTAATGTAACACACAAGTAAAATTCCCCAACAGCAGAAAATGGGACGGTAGAGCCAAGGGAAGAGTAAATCCTCAGATGAGCTTGTCCAACTTAAGGTACTGAGAGTTTATCAAGCTTAAACCCAATCTATTCTATTCCCCCAAAGACTTGCTACTTAGGAAAACAGAGAGCGCCCCCATGATGCTTTGCATTTCAACCTGGGGCACTTTGTACTTCAAGGTCTCAATGGGAAATGCAGTTCATCTTGCTTCTTGCCCAACAATTTAAGATAGTAAAGTATTTCTAAAATATTAAATCATGCTAGTATATTCTACACTAAGCTATAGGGAAGGGTTGTTTTTTGCGGGACCCTGTGATTTCTAAAAACGTTTTCAGTAGGCAGCAATAAGAGGCTCAATGTCCAGTAGCATTGACCTCACTACCATCTGCAGATGGAACATCTCTGCTCATAGAACCCAGGACAGGAGTGACTCGACTGCTCAGCCAACTGGCCCAACACCCGAGGATTTCAGCTAAAGAAGAGGCAACTCCACATTCATCGTTGAATTCTGTGTAATTCACATAAAAGGGGAGAAAGGAAGCCTTGCCCCAAAGAGCACTGAACTTTACACTGAACTTCAACCCATATCAAGTAAAATCACTTGTGAGCAAAAAGAATAGCTGCCCTTCCCTCTTGTCCTCCCAAAGACTGAGAGCGCGTGTGTATGAGCATGAGTATGTAAGTATGTATGAGAGCTCACGTATGTGCGCGCGCGTGTGTATATCTCCTGTTTTTGGTTTGAGGGCTTGGTTCCGCAGTGATATGCTTTTCCCAACACACCCATCTTTTGTGGGTTTTTTAAAACTTTTCATCAATTTTAATGTTTGGTTGTTTAAATGGTTTTCAAGTTTTTTCTTCTGATTATTTTTTTTAATGTTTTGTTTTGTTTTGTTTTTATTTCAGAGACAGAGAGACAGAGACAGCATGAGCAGGGAAGGGTCAGAGAGAGAGGGAGACACAGAATCTGAAACAGGCTCCAGGCTCTGAGCTAGCTGTCAGCACAGAGCCCGACGCGGGGCTCAAACCCACGAACTGCAAGATCATGACCTGAGCCGAAGTGGGACACTTAACCGACTGAGCCACCCAGGCACCCCTCTTCTGATTATTTTAGGGACTCATGTATCAGAAATACCCCATTTCACAAGCTGTGCATTTCCAGTCTTGGGCAGTCTGGTACCAGGCATTCCCAAGGGTGATCACTTTATAAGGCCCAACTCGGCAGTCCGTGTTCTCCCTCCACACCCCGTCAGGCCCCCGCCCCCCATGGAACCTACCTGGGCATCTGGCACTATGGTACAATTGCCAGTAGTGATCTCACTTAATCCTCCCCACAACCCACAATTCCATCTCCCTATCAACAGGGATTACTGCCCATGTTCACAGACGGGGCACAGAGAGACCTTTGTCCCCAGTGGCACTACAGGACCCAATACTGTTCACCCCACAGCCTCACAGAGAGATCAGAGCCACTCACCACAAGACCACACAATATGAGCCATGCCGAACTGGTCAAGTATGGATTATAGCAGAGCATTCTGATGTATAATGAATATGATCGTTTGGGCAGCCTATCAAACCTTTGCAGGGGAGAGTCATTACAACTAGGTTTTAGGGGAGGGTCCTAGCTACTCCCGTGTGATCCCTCTTCTGGTGCAACCCAGCTTGACAAATCACCTGTCAGAAATACAGTGGAGGTGGGTTAGTTCATGTTACAGAAAGAACGGATATCTGGGAAGTGCTTATTGTCACTTAATCTTAAAAACTACCTTGCGTGGTTGATGCCATTATTTTACCCAAGTTATAGACATGGAAACAGAGGCTGAGACAGATTAGGTTACTTGAGATGCCAAGACTAGTTAATTGCTTGTAAATATCCCATACACAGCCAGAAACCAAATCCTTTGAATCCAATTCCTTGCTCTACCCACAAGACCAGATGCTCCATTTGTTCTAAAAACTTTTAATTACATCAAAAAAGGTGAGAAAAGTAAAATGGGAGAACGATTAGAAAAGCCTGTATCTGATAAGGGTTTAGTGTCTAGAACATATAAAGAACTCTTAACACCTCAACAAAAAGTAAAAACAAAAAATGACAAGGGAGTTAAACAGACATTTCTCCAAAGACGACATACAAATGGCCAATCAGCACGTGAAGAGATGCTCAGATCATTAGCCATTCAGGAAATGCACATCAAAACCACAGTGAGGTACCACTTCATACCCACTAGGATGGCCATAATCTGGAAGACAGACAACATCAAGTGTTGACAAAGATGCAGTAAAATCCGCATCCCCTGTACACTGCCAGAGGGAATGGAAAATGGTGCAGCTGCTTTGGAAAACAGTTTGGCAATTTCTCAAAAACGTAAGCAGAGTTACCAGCAGTTCTGTTTTTAGACATATACCCCAAAGAGTTGAGAACAGATATTGGCACAAAAATTTGCACACAAGTGTCAGAACAGCATTATTCAAAATAGCCGAAAAGTGAAAGCAGCCCAGATATCTATCAAGTAATGAATGGACTGAAAAATCTGGTAAGGGCGGGNGGTGGCTCAGTCCATTAAGCATCCGAATCTTGGTTTCTGCTCAGGTCATGATCTCAAGGTTTTGTGGGTTCGAGCCCTGCATCGGGCTCCAGGATGGCAGTGCAGAGCCTGCTTGGGATTCTCTGTCTTCCTCTCTCTGTGCCCCTTCCCCACTTGCTCTGTCTCCATCTCTAAGTAAATAAAAACTTAAAAAAAAATTGGGTGGGACCATCCCAGACTTTAGCCTCTCCTACAAAGCTGTCATCATCAAGACAGTATGGNAATATCGTATGTTTGCATGTATAGGAGGATTGGGAGGAACTTAACGGAGGACCATGGGGGAGAAGAAGGGGGGAAATGGTGGGGGAAAGGGAGAGAGGCAAACCACGGGAGACTCTTGAATGCTGAGAAACAAACCGACGACTGATGGATGTGGGGGGGGGCGGGGGGATGGGCATGGGGGAGGGCACTTGTGGGGATGAGCACTGGGTGTTATATGGAAACCAATTTGACAATAAACTATTTGTAAAAAAAAAAAAAAATTGGGGGGGGCTCCTGGATGGTTCAGTCGGTTAAGCATCCAACTTTGGCTCAGGTCATCATCTCACGGTTCATGGGTTCGAGCCCCGGGTCGCACTCTGTGCTGACGGACAGCTCAGAGGCTGGAGCCTATTTCAGATTCTGTGTCTCCCTCTCTCTCTCTGACCCTCCCCTACTCACACTGTCTATTTATCTCTCTCGAAAATAAATAAAACATTTTTTTAAAAATCGGGTATGTCCATATGATGGAATAAGATTCAGCCATAAAAGGGAATGAAGCATTGATTCATGCTACAAGAAGGAACCCTGAAAACACTAAGCTAAGTGAAATAAGCCAGGCACAAAAGGCCACAGTACAGGATTCCATTTACACAGATGTGCAGAACAGGCAAATCCTTGGAGACAGCGGTTAGTAGTCGCCAGGGGCTGGGGAGAGAGGATGGGTGGGCTAACGGGAACAGAGGCTTTCTTCTGGGGCTGATACAATATTGCGGAACGAAATAGTGATGGTTACACAGCTTTGTAAATATACTGAAAACACAGAATTGTACACTTTAATAAAGTAAATTTGGGGCACCTGAGTGGCTTAGTTGGTTAAGCGTCTGACTTTTACTTAGGTCATGATCTCGCAGTTCATGGGTTTGAGCCCCGCGTCGGGCTCTGTCCTGACTGCCAGCTCAGAGCCTGGAGCCTGTTTTGGAGTCTGTGTCTCCCTCTCTCTCTGACCCTCCCCTGCTCACTCTGTCTCTCTCTCTCCTAGAAATAAATAAAAATATTTAAAAAAAAAAGTAATTTTAACTGTATGCAAATCCGATCTCAAATGCACCCACTTGCCAGCCATGTGACCGTGGGCAGGTATATTACTTATCGTCCCTGTGCCTTAGCATCCTTGCCTATAAAACGCAGTAACAGGAGCTGCCTCATAGGGCTGTTGTGAGAAATGCGGAAGATAATCCTAGAAAAAGTCTCACAGTACTGGCCACACAGAAATGTGTTGATTTGGGGTGCCTGGGTGGCTTAGTCGGTTAAGCGTCCGACTTTCGCTTAGGTCATGATCTCGCGGTTCGTGGGTTCGGGCCCCGCGTCGGGCCCTGTGCTGACTGCCAGCTCAGAGCCTGGAGCCTGTTTCAGTCTGTGACTCCTTCTCTCTCTGACCCTCCCCTGCTCACGCTGTCTCTCTCTCTCTCTCCTAGAAATAAATAAAACATTAAGGAAAAAAAAAGAAACATCTAAAAAAAAAAAAAAAGAAATGTGTTGATTTGTCATTTATTATTTTCTTTTCCAAAACATGTGTTCCTTATGATGGTTATTTTCTTCTCTCTTAAAAGAAAGTATTAAGATCTATTTTCCTGACTGTTACTCAAGATTGATTTTCAACTACTAACATCCCTCTTATGTTTAAAAAAAAAAAGTCCTTAAATACTCAATCTAATGCAAAATACAACATTTTAGGAAAATAGGACAACTTAGATATAGTTTTTTTAAACAACCCAAATCCAACACTATCGCCACCACTAACTACCCCTACTACTATGGCAAATGCCAATAAGGGAGAGTGAGGAAGGAGGGAAGAGCATTTACATTTAAAATTCACTAACTGGGGGTGCCTGAGTGGCTAAGTCGACTGAGCATCTGACTTCGGTTCAGGTCATGATCTCTCCCTTCTTGACTCTGAGCCCCACGTTGGGCTCGCTGCTTTCATCCCATCAACACAGAGGCTTCTTCCGATCTTCTGTCCTCCTCTCTTTCTCTGCCCATTCCCCACTCATGCTCTTTTTCTTTTTCTCTTTCAAGAACTAAATGAAATATTTAAAGTAAGTAAACAAAATACACTAATCTCCACCACATGTCCTAACAGTGGCAGGTATGAAGATGCAGCTACGACTTCCCTGCAGTCGTGGGTCTTAAGAACACACAGTCAATCAGGAGGGGCGCATGTGCGCACTCCTCCCCCCTGCCCCCAACACACACACAAACCCTTGTGAAAATGGCTGTGCACATGTAAGTACTGGTATAAAAGAGAACACGGAAGACAAAAGATCCCCTGTGACCAGGCAGGTCAGGAAGACATCACAGAAGCACGTTAGCCTTGAAAAACACGTGGGTATCGGCCACAGGAAGAATGGAGACACATCCCAGCAGAGGAAGCAGCACGAACAAGGGCAAGGATGCAGGACAGTACCCAGCATGCCAGGGAGCTGCGTGTCTAGAACACGGAGCCCGTGCATGAGACGGAGGCAAAGAAACTGCACCCGACGCATGGTGGGCATCCAATGCCGAGGCAAAGTTCAGGACTTTGTCTCGAGAAGCAGACTGCTGGTGAAGGTTGTTTGAGGCAGGGCGTAGCACCGTCAGCAACCTTCCCCCGGCCCTCTGCCCTCAAAGAGGAGGGTCGTGCTAGGGGTTCTGAAACAGCTACCGTGGAGGGGGCAGCGGCACGGGAGAGCACGCAGAGGATCTGCCCACAAGAGGACACAAATTCCTGTCTTCAAACAAGGAAAGTGGATGTTCCTGATGCACAGACATGAATGGATAAGGGAGTGCTCAAGACATTTAACGGCACAGCCATGGAGCAGACCAGAACTCCTGGGACGAAGCACAGTAGGGAAGGACAGAGGTTTTATGAGCGGGGACACTAATTTTACCTTTAAAAAAAAAAAAAAGGTCCATAGCACAAGAGATTAAGCTATACATTGGTAAGTTCCCTCCTCAGAAACCGTAATGTAATCATTAAAGCTTTATCAGCACTGTCCAACAGAACTTTCTGTGATGATGGCAGCCATCAGCCAAAGGTGGCTACTAACCACTTAGATGGAGCTAAGTCCAACTGAGGAACTGAATTTTAAAATTCAATTTCAATTACATTTGACTCTTGAACACCACCAATCTGAACTGTGCAGAGTCGACTCCTACATGGATTTTTTTCAGTAAATATGGTACAGTACCGTAAGTGTATTTTCTCCTACAATTTTCTTAACACTTTCTTTTCTCTAGTTTACCTGATGGGAAGAATGCAGTATATAACATGCAAAACATACGAAATAGGTGTTAACCAACTGCTTGTGTTATAGGTAAGGCTTCTGGTCAAAAGCAGACTATTCGTAGTTAAGTTCTGGGACACTCACAAGCTATAAGCACATTTTCCACTGTGCAGGGAGCGGGGAGGTCAGCACGCCAGCCCTTGGTTTTTCAAGGTCAACTATACTTTTTTTTTTCCTAATTTTTTTAAGGAGGTTCCATGCCCAGGATGCAGGGCAAAGCTCACAACCTGAGCTGAGGTCAAGATCTGGATGCTAAAGTACACAGGTTTCCCAAGGGTCAACTGTAATTTAAATTTAAAGAGTTACAGAGTCTCACGTGGTAGCACCCGGGTGGCTCAGTCCATTAAGAGTCTGCCTCTTGATTTCCGTTCAGGTCATGATCTCACTGTTTTGTGAGTTCAAGCCCCACGTCAGGCTCTGCAATGACAGCACACAGCCTACTTGGGATTCTCCCTCTCTCTCTGCCCCTCTCAAAAATATATTTAAAAAAAAGAAAAAACTTAGAAGAAAAAGCCTCATGTGGCCAGCTCTGTATATCAGCACAGTTTCAGAACCTACCTTTTGTCCTTATTTCTTATATCTATTGTTCTTTGGACAAGTGGTACAAAGGAAGTCTGGAATCTCTTCCCACTTTTTAAAAAAAAATTTTAAGTTTACTTATTTATTTTAAGAGAGGTAGAGACAGGCTAGTGGGAGAGGGGCAGAGAGAGAGGGAGACAGAGAGTCCCAAGCAGGTTCTCTGCTGCTGCCAGCACAGAACCTGACGTGGGGCCTGAACTCACGTAACTTCGAGATCATGAACTGAGCTGAAACTAGGAGTCGGACGCTTAACAGGCTGAGCCACCCAGGAGCCCCCTCACTTCCCACTTTTTAATCATTCTATTACTTCTGAGTTCTTCTGCCTTGTTCTCACAAGTCCCAACTATGTCTGGTCATAAAAGAGGTACCAACGTCATTTGCCAGATCACCCCCAAGATTCTTAACATTCGGTCAGTGACTTACCAGCAGTGCTTTCTCTAGGTGAATAAAACTGGTATTTTTTTTTAGGAGGATAAACCCATAGGAGCTCATTATTTGAATATTTCAGTAGCATTTTTGTTCAAACAGTAAGAGGAGATGGGGCTGGGATGCTGGCCTAGAGGCATCTGACAACCCTTGGGGCCTCATGGTGTCAGATTCCACAGACGTCACCTTGTTAATCAGTAAGCAGGTGCTTCCTGTTGTGATGCATCCTAACCAAGATATGAAAGCCCTCTGGCTCGTGCCCCAGGGTAGCAGAGGGTCAGGGACGTTACAGTCTTTCACCTTCAGAAACCAAGGACTGGTGACGAATCAATGGCTCCAAATCTGTTACTCTACACACCGGGCTGTGGATTTAACATTAAGTCACACTTCCCCTCCCGGCCCACCCTTCTGCAGATGAGACCTCTAACTCCCCCAGAAGTAGTCTATACATCTCCACGCCTCCCCCAGATGAGGTCTCCGGATGTCCCCAAGACAGGGCTCTCTGTCCCCGGCAGGGCCTCCCAACGGGAAGCACACTGCCCTTGGGACACAAGGCGCCCACCGAGAATGCACTTCCAGCCCCAGCCTCCGCCAGGCCAGCTTAGGACTCCCAGCCTCCTTTCTCATCACTCAATGTCCCATCACTCCCGACTGGACCTCTCACCACCGGGGAGTACCAGACGTCGTGGCAAAGGCAGAGGACGGGAGTTAGGAGCTACCTCCCAGGGGTCGGCCGTCAGGGGGAGGCCGTAGGCTGTGGTCCTCACCCAGCATTGGCTTCAGAAGAACTGCCCGCCCCCCACCTTGGGCTGTCCACGTCCCAGATGCCACGTGGACATCTAGCGGAGGTGGTGCTCTAACACCGCACAGGCTCCCGTGAATCAGTACGCCAGCTAGCATTCTAGAGGATGGGAAAAAAGGATACTTAGGCGTCGGGCATGAATATTTATATATACACTCCTGGAAACTCCGCAGCTTTCGCGGCTCGTCCGAGACCTCCTAAGACTCATAACGAATTTAAAACCGTGCACGGGACAATCCTATTCCTCCGTGACCAAATTTGCATTTTAATTTAGAATTACCCACAGGCCACTCTGATGTGACCACAGTCTCTAAACATGACAGATCCCCCTGGGACCTGCCGGCTTCCAAGTGAGAGCGGTAGTCAGGGTCTGCTCTCGGGGGACACGTGATCGAGGGGGGATTCAGACTGACCGGGGTCTCTGGCGCCCAAAGCAGTAAAATACAAGGATGGAGGCCCGGGCCCCTGAGAACCCAGAGAAGGCACTTCAAACACAAGGAGCTGCGTTAACTACTTCGAATGCCTCAAATTTCTCCATGTCCTTACAAACTTTCCCCACTGATGAGAAACAAATTCTACATTTCCCGGTCGTTGGATGGGTGAATGGCTGAGAAAGATGCACCCTCCTTTCCTCAACTTCCCATCTCGAAGGAAACAAGCACAGGGCAAGGACAACGAAGGAGACGTGGCCAAGACGGGAGGGCGAGCTGCTGCCGGGAGCCAAGCACGGCGGAGATGCCGGACATGGTCCTTTCCAGGGTAGAACCACCCAGCACAGAGAACGGGCCTGTGACCAAAGCCGGGGCTTCCAGTCCATCCTCATGGAGGGGGAGCCACTCGAAACCCAGGTGGGAGCGATTTCTGTGCCCGGCCGGAAAAGCCACGGGAAGGACGGGCCGCAAATGCGGTCCTGTGACCGCTCTCCACACAAAAACCTGTTTACAGGTATGTGCGCCGAGGGGCGCCTGGGGGCTCAGGTCATGCTCTCGTGGTCTGTGGGTTTGAGCCCCACGTCCGGCTCTGTGCTGACAGCTCGGAGCCTGGAACCTGCTTCAGATTCTGTCTCCTCTCTCTCCCCCTCCCTCTCCCCTTCTCTCTCTTGTCCCTCTCTCCCTCTTTCTCCCTCCTCTTCTCTCCCTCCCTCTCTCCCCCTCTCTCCTTCTCTCTCTCCCTCCTTCTCTTTCTCTCTCCCCTTCCCCCATTTGCATTCTCTCTCGCTCTCAAAAATAAACATTAAAATTTTTTCATAAAAAATAAAAAAGAAGTACCCCTAAATGGTATCAGGGATGAGGTCTGGGGCTGGGATTTGGGGCAATTCTTTTCCTTCTCTAGATTCTGAATGCTTTCTATTGAATATAGGTAATATTCATGATTGTAAAAAATACTACTACTTCCATTATGGGGAAAAAACACCTCACAAGTTATCAGCAGTGAACTTATACCAAGAGCAGGTTTGTGGCAGGGCTGGGGAGCAGTCAGAATGAGGCTTCCAGAGCNAAAGCGAGGCTGTGAGCTCTGTTACGTTTCTGAACCATGACGCCCATCTCGTCATTGCATGCGGGCCGGAAAAGTGATCATTAATACCACATGTAGCACAATACCCTCAGAGCTGAAAGCCAGGAGAGAAGGTACTAGTGCTCAGAGCAGACTAGTGAACTCCTCAGTACGTAGGTCGCCCCTCCCCAAGTGCACCCACCTTCCGTATCTGCTGGAGGAAAATCAAAGCAAAGAAATACTGAAAATAACAGTAAGTGTTCATCAAGTTTAGGCCTTAAAGGTTCTGTCAATTGGTTCAGAATAAAAGCCAGTGATGGGGCGCCTGGGTGGCTCAGTCGGTTAAGCATCCAACTCTTGACTTTGGCTCAGGTCATCATCTCAAGNAAAATCTTAATGTCTTTAAATGTTCTCTAACCACTGGACCCCTGTCCTCATTATCCCACAGGCCAAAAGTAACTTGAAAACAGCTTTATTCCAAAGTTTCTCCAGCTCCCCGCCCCCAAACAACGTGGAATGACCCCGAGTTCTTGGATATGGCTCCTTACAAACAACAGGGCCTGTGTGAAAACAGACACACTACCACACATGGATTTCAAAGCACACTTGTTTTCCCTGAGGGTGGGGTCAAGGCCCTGGGCAGCCGCAACGCTGGACTCCCAAGCAGCAGTCTTACTAAGCATCAGCACAAGCAACCAAGCCCCGAACTCCCCAGACCGCCTCATGTGGGCAACTGGCTCTTACCCGCACTGCCTCGTTTGGGACCTGAGGACCCACCTCAGGCGACAGATGACACCATTTCAGAGACGAGGACAGAGAACCAGAGAACATAAAAGTGACCCGAGCAGGTATGCACAACACATAATCAGCGGGGCCAGGATTTAAATGCAGGACCTCCTGGGGCACCCAGGTGGCTCAGTCGGTTAAGCATCCAACTTTGGATTTTGGCTCCGGTCGTGAGCTCAGTTTGTGAGATTGAGCCCCGCGTCGGGCTCTGCACTGACAGCGTGGAGCCTGCTTGGGATTCTCTCTCTCCTTCTCTGCCCCTTTCCCCTCTCGTATGCCATCCCACCACTCAAAATAAATAAACTCTTTTTAAAAAGGCAGGATCGCTCACTCTGCACTCAATATTTCTTCTACAGCAGCATGCCATGAGCAGAAGCATGCATATGCTCAGTCAGAAGACGCTTTTCATCCCAAGTTCATGGGGACTGTGTGCTCACCATCACAAGCCTACAGCAAAAACTTAGTGCAGAAGGCCAACACTACTCTCAAGTAAAGTTACTGAAGAATTCTGCGATCAGACCTATTTAAAAAACTGGAGAAGGGTTCCCTGGAGTATATAAAAATTCCCAGAGTCCTATCCAGAGCTGTCCCCTCAGTATTATGAAATATGGAGTTCATGGCAGGAGAACGCCATGCCGAACCTTCCTGTCAGCACCGAGCAGGAAACCAGGACGAGGGAGGAGGGGGAGGGGGTGTGTTTAGCAGCTCTGGCTCTTGTCCCCATCCCCTCACTTAATGGCTATGTGAGCTGGAGCCTAAGGTTGAGTGATCACTTACATAGAAAGCATTAAACATCATTACCCAGGTGCCTGCGTGGCTCAGTCGGTTAAGCATTCTACTTCGGCTCAGGTCAGGAGCTAAATCCGCACACAGCTAAGAGTGCAAAGGTGTTCACTGCAGCACTATGCAGAACCACCTGATGTGCATCCGCGGAGGACTTAAAGCCCTGACATCCATTCCTTAGAACAGCCATCCTGAGACTGGTCCCACCGGTCTCATAAGAAAAAGTCTCTTGGGGCACCTGAGTGGCTCAGTCGGTTAAGCGTCCGACTTCGGCTCAGGTCAAGATCTCGCAGTTCGTAGATTTGAACCCTGCTTCGGGCTCTGTGCTAACAGCTCAGAGCCTGGAGCCTGCGTCAGATTCTGTGTCTCCCTCTCTCTGACCCTCCCCTGCTCACACTGTCTCTCTTTCTCTCTCTCTCAAAACTAATTAAAAAAGAAAAAAGATCTCCAAAATGTACTTTTTAAAAAGCCAAAAAGGGAAAAAGACTGTAGGCATGATACAATTCCATCTGTGAAAAAATACGGATGCAGATACATATACATACTAACATCAATCTACTTGAATGATGTTAAGGGCAGTGATCTCTAATGAGCATATGTGGCAATAGAGGGAGATACTTTCTTTTTCTTTCAAGAAAGAAAGCCCTTCTGTCCTGCTTTATAAAAAAGTAAAAAGATACAGGGGCGCCTGGGTGGCTTAGTCGGTTAAGCGTCCGACTTTTGCTTAGGTCATGATCTCGCGGTTCGTGGGTTCGAGCCCCGCGTCGGGCTCTGTGCTGACTGCCAGCTCAGAGCCTGGAGCCTGTTTCATAGTCTGTCACTCCCTCTCTCTCTGACCCCCTTTGTTCACGCTGTCTCTCTCTCTCTCTCTCCTAGAAATAAATAAAACATTAAAAAAAAAAAAGTAAAAAGATACAGATAAAAAGAAAAACAGTTTTCAACTACCTCGGCATTCATAAAATGCTGATGAAACATCCAGGACTCCTACTATAACTCCTGGAAAATAAAACAAGCCCAAGAGAAAACACGCTTTAGAAGTAGGGCCCTACCTATGGTAGCCAAGGTGCTGCTTGGGCTAAGTCAAGAAAGATGGGTGAATCTTCAGTAAGCAAGTCAGGATGAAGAGGTCTCTTAAAAGAAGAGAAATATGAACAATGAACGAAATCACTGTGAAGACATCACTTCAGGCTGTCCCGGGAGGCACGACAGAGAGGTGTAACTAAGGAAGACCTGTCCTGTGGCCCCGGGCAAGACAGCCCAAGTCACAGGATTAGAATCATCAGAAGATTCGACTAGGTGTCTTTCTATTGGAGAAATGGAATGTGGGNGTTCTAAATGTGAATTAATGATACAAATTATTATATAAACTGGGGCACCTGGGTGGCTCCGTCGGTTGAGCATCGGCTTTGGCTCAGGTCATGATCTCACAGTTCGTGGGTTCAAGCCACGTGTCGGGCTCTGTGCTGACAGCTCAAAGCCTTGAGCCTGCTTCAGATTCTGTGTCTTTCTCTCTGCCCCTCCCCTGCTCACTCCTTGTCTCTCTCTCTCAAAAATAAACAAACATTAAAAAAAAATTTTAAGGGGGCGTCCGACCTTTGGCTCAGGTCATGATCTCGCGGCTCGTGGGTTCGGGCCTCGCATTGGGCTTGTGCTGACAGCTCAGAGCCTGCTTCGGATCCTCTGTCTTCCTCTCTCTCTCTGTCCCTCCCCCACTTGCAAAAATAAACATTAAAAAAAAAAATTTTAAGAGGTAAATCCTTTGAGCACTGACTTTAACAAAAATTACTGCCCTCAATGACTTTATTTTGCAATTATTTCCTGTATTCTAATGATTTCTAATGAAATCCTCCAAATAACCTCTGAAAATGCCTACCTCCCACCTCCCACCTCTGTGATCCAACATCTCCTACCGAGTCCTGTGGAGAAAAGAATGCATGCTTGCGTGCCAAATTACCCAGGAACATCTTTATACTTAGAACACTGAAGCACCTTGCAGAATATTCAATCCATTTGGGGTCTAGGTTTTAAGGATCAGTGACAACAACTAGTCCTCGTGAAGAGTAAACGTGACTGTTCAGCCTCCACGCTGAAATCATCCACTCGAGCTTCTCAACACAGCTGCCTACACAGACCATGCGCAAAGCAACTGAAGTATCCTTCCAGAATCAGTTCCGATGAGGGGTGTGGAGGCCTCTTCATTCTAGCTACAAATGTAATCCTGCTACTTCCCTCTCTTGGCTTTACATTTCAATGCAGCAGGACAAGTAGGAATTCCCTTCCAGTGGGTAACTTGAAAATAACATGAAAAACAACTTCCCCAAAGAAACAGACGATGGGGCTGAAAGGGAGCGATCCTCATTACTGCAAAGCCTCCTTGCTGTCCCGGGGCTACTTACCTTAGAACCCGTTTCCATGTGGTATTTGGCACAGGCTCGAAGCTGAGTCACCCAAAACTGTTTCTCTTTTGCATCAGCAGCTAAAATAGAGGGGGAAAAAAACAAAAACGCTTGCAGAGATCGTTCCCAAACGTATCCAACCTACTTCTACACCCACCTAAGGGGTGGGAGGCCCAGGGAGTGAGGTGGGGAGAGAAGGGAAAACAAAGGCAGATGACAATATTCTCAAGCAGACGGTGCTTACACCTGGAAAACAAATTACACAAAATCTCAACAGAAAATTCGCTCTTAAACCGCTTAAAAATGTACTCTGCAAGGCCCGGAATATATTGCCATTTTTTTACCCTCCTCTGAAAAAGGTCACTTACACTTCTTTAAAAAAAGGCAGCAAGGAAGGGAAAACATGATTTTTTTAATGTTTATGTTTGAAAAAGAATACGTGAGGGGAACGGGCAGGGAGGGGGACAGAAGATCTGAAGTCGGGGCTCAAACTCACGAACCATGAGATCATGACCTGAGCTGAAGTCAGACACTTAACCAACTGAGCCACCCAGGTGCCCCAAAACATGATTATTTTTAAGAGCCTCTTGGCTCAAAGTATAGTTTTTCAGGGCTATGGTTATCATCAGTTTTGTACTGTGAACTTACTAGCATCTATGAAATAAGAATTCAATTGAATCATTTTAATACATGTTCTCAATGATTCATATTATGATTAGACAGAACAAGATACCAAATCCTGCTTTAGAGACCCTCACAGTTCCCCAAAAGAGACACTGAAATACAAGTCAACTGTATGGTCATAACCTTCCATCTATACTCCCATCTCTCAAATATATCAAATTGTTTTCGTAGACTATCATGGATACATAACAGGTTCTTATAAAATCTAAATCATCAATTTCACTGCATTATTAACTACCTAAATAGTTTAAAATAATATTAACTGCCTAAATGCTGACGCTGCAGAAAACAGAAGGATTCCCTGGAACCTCAGCTTGAACTATTGGATGAAGAAATCTAGGGGGAGGTAGACCAAATGGACTTGACTTCCAAAGGATTCTGCAGAAACTAGAGTCTCTTTCCTTAGGAAAGGAAGAACTGCCAGTTTATGGCAGTACTACTCAAAGGCTCAGGAGCAGGACACCCGGGTGGCTCAGTGGGTTAAGCGTCCAGCTCCTGATCTAGGCTCAGGGCACAATCTCACGGTCTTGAGATTGAGCCCCACATTGGGCTCTGCGTGGACAGTGAGAAGCAAGCTTGTGATTCTCTCTCTCCCTCTCTCTCTCTCTCTCTCTGCCCCTCCCTGGCTGACAGGTACATGTGCTTGCTCGCTTTCTCTCATTCTCTCTCTCTCTCAAAATAAAAAAATAAACTTAAAAGACTCAGCACCAAAGATGTTCCCAGAAGCCATGCATCTATGGACATCAAGAATCATTCAACTCTATGTGGAGATGACATGTTCAATGAAAAAACGGATACCCACATCCTCCTGGGGGGAGTCAAGGACCAGCCATATATGTGCAGAAATGTATCCTGCCTTTCCTAAAGCTTCTAACTTTCAGCTAAATTTAGCCCTTGTAATAATGTCCGCAGATAATAAAACTTTTATATTTGCTATTAAAACTACCCTTAAAAAACCCCCCTGGGGTTTAATAATCCTGAAAATAATATCAACTCTCAAAAGGCAAAATGAGATGGCTCAATTGTCAAATTAGTCGGGTATTTCTTTTGTGTAGGTTTCTGTCATCTTACAAACCACAGGCAGGGGGGGGGGGGGGGGAAGTGCCATTAAGTTTTTCACTTGCTTTTGTTTCTGCTCTAACAATTTATTAAGCAATAAACAACAAAACGAAACCAATGCCCACGTAAATTGAGCCAGCTGGAACGCACACAGCATGAATCTCCAAAGAGAGCATGAATCTTGCCGTGTTTCAGAAAACTAAAAAACTTTTTCCAACTACAGGCATTTTTATTTCGTAGGCTTTTGGATTGTTTTATAGATTCTGAAATATGATTTGTATATAGATAATAAAGAAACATCAGCTTATTCCGTCTCTTGGCAGTAAAGCTTGCAGGTAGAACAATGAAACCGGGCTCGGAGGCACGGAGTCTGCCCTCAGTCTGGCTTTGAAGAGGCCGACCCATCATTATCAGTTCCCTGGGGTCCAGGAGGGATAAAACGGTCTTTTTCTGCATGCTGAGCCCTCACTTGGGCAAAGAAAAATGTATGAAGGCAGGCTTAGCAACCAACACCCAACATGTAATATATGCTAGTACTACCCTTCCTCTGACTCTAAATGACACTGACTTGGGGTGTGGTGGGTGTGTGTGTGTGCGCGTGCACGCCTGCATGCACCACCTCCTCATCTGTCCATTTGGATTTTTGTCCTGTTGTTTTGTCATCAGAAGGAAACTGACAGTTCCTCTGGCAAGGCAACTGTGATGGAATGCTGGTGGAATGATCTGGCAATAATCAACTCCTACTGCTACAGTCGAGTCTGGCGTCGCTGAAAACCTGTTGGATGGATGAGCCTTGGGGGTGGTGGGGCCTACAGTTCTGGCTCAATGCGGGCTCCCTGGGGATCCCTCCTCCTAGAAGATGCTAGGCAGACTTCAGTCCTCAAGAAGCTCAGAGAAAGGGAAAAGCCAAAAGGAAACTAACTCAACACCAAGCAGATGGCTTCCTCACCAGGCTTCAATACTGTAGCAGAATAGATACAAATGAAGGGGCCCTTTGCGAAGAGGTATTCTGGAGAAATCCTGAGGGAAGGGCACAATGACCCCCGAGAAAGGCTTGTTTTGTCCTAACATAGCCCCCAGGCAACCGCAATAGGAAGTCGAAGAAAATCTATGTTGAACTGATACGAAAAATCTGAAATCCTAAAGGTGAGTTGGCCTTACAATCACTCACCTTTTCCTCTGTCCTTAATTTCTCAGTTACTTAAATCCTCATGTCAGCTCTGCCTCCCACCCCGGGGCGGTGGGGGGGGGGGGGGAAANGGGGGGGGGGGGGTAAAGAAGAGAGGCGGTGTCTGTCACCACAGAGTCCTCAAACACTGCAAATTGTTAAAGGTGATTTTAAAAAAATTAAAGAAGACAAAACCAACAAGAGAGCCATCACCATGGTAACTATGCATGGCCCACGAGGCCACTCTGAAAAGTCAGCAGGAGAACCTACCTCTCAGCTTATACATCTCTCCGTTGGCGGAATAGACCACCAGCATGTGGGGGGCTTCGTCACTCAGGGACACTATGGCTCCAGAGAGGGACAGGGCTCCCCGAGGCTTCTGGTGTTTGCTTTGCTCATTCACAAAATACTGCAGGATGCCCGACTCAAAGTCCAGCACAAAGTACCTGCAGAGAAACCACAGTGCGTCATTTTCTCTTCTGTAGCCCACATCTCCCAGCAAAGCAGGAAACTAAGCCTGAAATCAACATCGAGGGATTCAGGAAGGAGGAAACCCAAAATCCCTCCTGGCACCCCACAAAAGTCAGCCCCTGCGCAGGGAGAGAGCCCTGGATTCTGAAGGCAGAATGGTGCTTCTAACAGGTCACTGGGGCAAGGCAAGGGCCAGCTCCATTCAGGATTCAGGGCAATGCTCATTACCTTGCCTGGTGCCTACAGATACCACAGGAAACCTCCAAATGACCCAGAAAAAAACAAAAAACAAAAAAAGCAATCAGACGCATCGGGACACCGACTCTGGGGACTCTCCGCAGGACCTCGCAAGGACAGCCGGAATTCTCTAAGCCTCTAAGAGAAGCAGTTGTACACCCAGAAAACAGCAAGCTGGGCCTCAAGCTTCCTGCCAGGGACATGGGTAACCCTGAGGAGCCGGAGCGCCAGGGGTCCCCTGGGAACTGGGGAGCTCCCACAGCCACCTGACATACTCCACCAGCCCTTCTAATGCATCACTTCAACACCAACTGGCAGGAAGCCCCTCAGCTCTGGGAAGCCACAGTGGTAAAAGCACAGAACTCCAAATTCCCTAAATCCCTCAAACAGATCTTTGTGGCCAAATGCCTGGGCTGTCTATACTCTCAACCTGTCATCTAGGAAATAATCACAACGTCCCCTTCTCCTTAGGACAGAAAGGTCTTCATTGGAGACCCACGGTCTTCCCGAGGCCTAGAGGCTCAGTGCGACCCCCTGCTGACCCCTCCACCTTCTCCCTTTCTCCTCCACTCACACCAGCTCTCCCTCCTCAGAGTCCCCTAGCTGTCTCCCACCACAGGACCTTGGCTCATGCTCTTCCCCATCCAGAGCAGTTACTCAAAGCGTGGTTGGTCCGCAGATTTTGATGGCTGGCAAACTATTCCCCGTCTATGACGGCTTTGCGGTATGGCTTTGCTTCAGCGTCCAAGTGCATGAGCCATGAAGCGCCCTCACTAACCAGTCTAGATATTGTCTGGCACATACGAGCAACAAACTAGTCATGAATCAACCACAGCACCACTGAGGGGTGGGGAGGCAGGTCCTTTACTGCAGCTGGAAAAACACTCCCCCAGAATGCTGCTACTCCCCCCGCCTAGCCTGCAGGCCCTTCCCTTTCTTGCCACATTAACTTCTCAGCCTTTGGGAACAACTCAAGGACCACCACCTCGTGATAGTCAAACGTTCCTCCCACCGGCTCTCAGAGCACCTGGAAACTGCCCATCCCAGCCTGGCCCCGATGGGAGCCTGCACCTGCAGGAGCCTCTGATCCCACGTCTAGCTTCCCTACATCTAGACTCCCCAGCGAGAAGCAGAACGGTGGCGTTCTCCCAATGCCCAGCACCGAGCCTGGTGCTTTGCTAGTAACACTGGTTCTATGAATTAATGAAGGAGGAAGAAACCCCTGCAGAATTCCAGTTTCCAAGCCAGGCACTAACGCACCTGGGTCACTACTGTGAACGCACAGCAGCACTGCAGAAATATTTCACATTTTTGAGGGATATATGGCAATACGCGACACAGGTCAGATACCGTGCATGCTACTAACTCTGCTTGTTCTCCAGTTCCCAAGTTACGTTCCTTGCAACAACATGTCTCTGCCAAGTTGAGTTTTCAGTAGGTGCTGGGGTAAAAAGCAAAGAGGAATGTGGAGCAGGAAAAGAGGGCGGCGATGCCCGATACGACTGCGACGTCTGAGAAGCCATGCAGGAACCCGCGGGTGCACACGTCCCATCCATAAGTAATGGTGGGTATTTAAGAAACAAATGTACTTCTCTCCTTTTATGCTTATTATCATTTTTTTCAAACACCTAGGTGTCAGAACATAAATATGTATGAAGTTCTTTGGAGCGAACTGGTTAATAAATGAAACATGGGGCTGGTTTTTTTTTTTTTTTCACCTATAAGCACCATGATCCAAGAAAGTTTGCAACCCTCTGATCTAATTCATTTTCATAGCAACCTAACGATTACACACCATCATTCCCATTTTGTAGATATCCTGAGACCTAAAGAAACTCAATATCCAAAAGCCAGACTTGGCTCGCTCCACCATCTTTGACAGTCATGCCAGTTCTTCCCGGGTCTCCTCCTCCATGTCACCTGTCCTGCACTTGCTTAGGTACTTTATTCTCCCAACCCTTCTGCTCCGAGCTAACCCAGGGAGCTGGAAGCTCCCTTCCCGGCAACAGAGGTGTCTCGTCTCCTATCCTCCCACAAAACGGCACAGCCGCCTCATTAGTGCCTGGCACCCCAGATCTCAGTCCTCCAGAACTCCAGTTTCTTTAAGGAATCCTCCACTGTTGAGGTGTCCGGGTGGCTTAGTCAATTGAGCATCTGACTTCAGCTCAGGTCATGATCTCACGGTTTGTAGGTTCAAGCCCCATGTCTGGCTTTGTGAGGACAGTGTGGACTCTACTTTGGATTCTGTCTGTCTGTCTCTCTCTCTCTGCCCTTCCCCACTCAAACTCTCTCAAAATTAAATAAACATTAAAAATTTTTTTAAAGACTACCCCTACAATCTAGCAATTGCACTGCTAGGTATTTATCCAAAGAATACAAAAATGCTGATTTGAAGGGGCACATGTACCTCAATGTGTACAGCAGCACCATCAACAAAAGCCAAATTACAGAAAGAGCCCAAATGTGCATCGACTGATGAATGGATAAAGAAGATGTAGTATGTATATACAATGGAGTATTACTCAGCAATCAAAAAGAATGAAATTTTGGGGCACCTGGATGGCTCAGTTGGTTAAGGGTTTGACTTCTGCTCAGGTCATGGTCTCATGGTTCGTGGGTCTGAGCCCCACACTGGGCTCTGAGCTGACAGCTTGGAGCCTGCTTTGAAATCTGTGCTCCCTCTCTCTGCCCTACCCCCCTGATAGTATGCTGTCTCTCTCTCTCTCTCAAAAATAAGTATTAAAACATTTAAAAAATAAAGAATGAAATCTTTCCATTTGCAACAACATGGATGGAACTAGAATGTATTACGCTAAGCAAAATAAGTCAGAGAAAAGACAAGTGTCACATGATTTCACTCATATGTGGAATTTAAGAAACAAAATAGATGAACACAGGGGAAGAGAAGGAAAAATAAGATAAAAATAGAGAGGGAGGCAAACCATGAGAGACTCTTAAATACAGAAAACAGACTGAGGGTTGATGGGGGTGTTGGGTGGGGGGATGGGCTAAATGGGTGATGGGCATGAAGGAGGGCACTTGTTGGGATGAGCACTGGGTATTCTATGTAAGTGATGAATCACTGAGCTCTACTCCTGAAACCAATATTACACTATATGTTAATTAGCTTGGACTTAAATACTTTTTTAATTAAAAAAAATATTCCACTCTTAATTATTTTTAATATTCTGAATACCTGACCATGGCTATTTACCTGCAGTACCTATCTCCTTCCCTCCTACATTTTAGGTCATGACAACAGAGATAGGCTTCTGGTTTTCATGAAAGGCATGGATAAATCAAGACACAAAAATGTATCACAGACCAGGACTATTCAAAATTATCGTCCCTACCCCCGCATTATCAACAACACCTGGGAGCTTGTTTGAAGTGTACATTCTTGGGCCTCATTCAAGACTTGCAGAATCTGAAACTCCGGGTAAGAGGTCCCAGAAGCAGTGTTTCAAGTGTCCAGATGATTCTGGTGCAGCTTAAGTTTGAGAAGCATTTGTCTAAAAGCTCATCATCAAATCCCTTTCCTCTTCTTCCAGAATGTGTTTCCCAGAGTTTAAGTTTTTTAAAGTTTAAGTTTTAGCCAACAGAGCAAATGAGATTCAGGCATGACCCATAAAACACACATTCTCCCTCCCCCCATTTCCCCTTCCTCCCACGCAGGTTGGATTGGAGACAATCTGAAGGTGAACTTGGGAAACCCCACAATGACCACGGCAAAGACAAAAGGTAAGGGCCTGAGTCCCCTAAGCACCACCCAGAAGAGTCACCAGCTAAAGGACACCCATATCTGATGTTCCTTTAGAACTGGCACATGAGGGGCACCTGGGTGGCTTGTCAGTTAAGCATCCAACTTGATTTCAGCTCAGGGCATGATCTCATGGCTCGTGAGATCTTAGCACTCTGTGCTAAGAGTGTGGAGCCTGCACGGGATATTCTCTCCCTCTCCCTCTCCCTCTCCCCCTTCCTCATGCTCTTTCTCTCAAAATAAATAACTTAAAAAAAAAAAAAAAAAAGAACTGGTACAGGAATGAGAAAGTTCTGGTGAACTAGACCCTAAGATCAAGTTGTGTTACAGCAGTTAGCCTTAGAAATTCACAAAAAAAGTCTTTATGTCTATTTTCAGGTCCTACTTAAAAAAAATAAAATCTTTAAAAGAACTGTTTTGTTTTGTTTTGTTTTGTTTTTTGAGAAAAAGAGTAAGAGTGGGGGAGAGGGAGAGGGAGGGGGAGGGGGAGGGGGAGAGGGAAGGAGGGAGAGGGAAAGGGAGAGGGAGAATCCCAAGCAGCACAGAGCCTGACATGGGGCTCAAACTCACAAACCATGAGACCTGAGCCAAAATGAAGAGTCACTAGGCGCCCCTAAAGATTTTATTTTTAAGTAATCTCCACGCTCCACATGGGGATCAAACCCACAACCTCAAGATCAAGAGTCACACGCTCCACCAACGGAGCCAGTCAGGGCCCCAGTCCTACTTAAAATTCGCCCCTACTCCTTCCTTTCTGTGCTGTGAAAACCAAACTCCTTCAACAAGGGGGTGGGGGGTGGCAATTTCTGAGCTGGCAATGATCATTTGGTGCTGACCCTGCATGTTTTCAACTTGACCTATATTTAATGTCATTGTGACTGTGGCCACGCAGACACTGCTGCTGACAAGTCAGAGCACTAATGGCAATAATCCTTACAAGTGTAGGGAAGGAGACGTGGCTCCAACCACAGCACTTCGTGTCCCCCCATACCCCCAAGCCACAGCCAGGGTCCCCCATCAAAAAACATGCCACGTTTG